>NW_015163162.1:53900-54073 GCF_001447785.1 Gekko japonicus
AAGGTATTCCGCCTTGAAATCTGTCACTGGGGCCAATGCTTCGCTCATTATTTGCTTCAGATTTTCACCTTTGGATTCTGGGACACCTTGGAATCGAAGGACCAGGTTTGCCTTCTCCATTTGCAGCTGCAAAAGTTGTTCTTCTGTAGAAACTTGCTTCTTTTCCAATTTTT
>NW_015163162.1:55489-81632 GCF_001447785.1 Gekko japonicus
CAATGCTTTGCTCATTATTTGCTTCAGATTTTCACCTTTGGATTCTGGGACACCTTGGAATCTGATGACCAGGTTTCTCCATTTGCAGCTGCAAAAGTTGTTCTTCTGTAGAAACTTGCTTCTTTTCCAATTTTTGCACCTTCACCTTTTGAGTACTGGCGTCAACTTATTTCATTTTCTCAGCTGTTTGCTCCGTAATCTTAAGAGTCTCATTCAATTGTAGCTGCTGAGTAGTGATGCTTTGGTTCATCATTGACAACTGTTCCTTGAGATTTGTCATCTGGTCCAGCAGGGGGCGCAGGGATTCTGCCAATGTTTTAGCCAGCTCGGTGGTTCCTTCCGGGCGAGGGCTCTCAACTACTTCCGCTTTTGAAATCTTTTCTTTCTCCGTCCTCTTCCCCACCATCTTTATGGATTGTTTACTCTCTGAAAGTTTGCTAAAGTCTCTGAATATGTGCTCATATGCTCATCCGCGCCCTGGTAAGTCTCTCCCAATAGATTTCAATGCTTTTACTTCCGCTCCCCCCTCGGTTTTCGCTTTTTATTTCATGCACATGGGAGGGGCCCCTCCCCCACTCTCTAGTCCGTGGGGGGTGGGAGCTTTTTTTTTAGCTTGTCAATTGCGCTCTATTCCGACTCACAGTTCATGGTCGCTCTTTTGACCTCACTGTAGCTCTGTTTAAACCACTCGATCTCCAGCGCTTGTCCCGGTCAGCGTCACTAGTTCCAAACGGACACACAGCAGGAGGACCGTCAGGAAGAAGAAGCGCCTCAATTCCCCAGCATCGTGCTGGCGAAGAGGCCACTTCTCAAAAGTCCCATAGCTAGGAGCCTTTCAACAAGGCTCCGGGGGGGGGGTAGCGAGACGTTGCCTCCCCTCCTTTCTGCTGGTGTGCAGATTTCATCCCCGGGAGGTCCGGGAGATGAGTCTGCTCAGCATGTCGCCATAAACCGGAAGTCACTTTGAGTTTCTTTAACTGGAATCTTTTCATCACCTCTACCACAATTCACATGTTTGGAAAACACAGAGTCTCTTTACAGAGAAACAGACCAGACCCAGCCTAGTGTCCCTTATGTAAATGGAACTTTTGCTGTGTACTGTTGGGAAGATGTGTACTTTTAGCTTAACCATTAGCTGTAATAGTTAGCTTAGGTTTTGCTCACACTTGGGATGATATACAAAAATAGCCAAAAGATCATTTCAGAGAGTACCTCTTTGGGGTTATCCTGTCATGAAAATGGTGCAGTGGCTTTAGCAGCCTTTCTCTGCATGCTGCAATCTCAATCTGAATTGGACCCCCTCCACCTAGGAATTGGATTCTCAGCAGGACTTGAAGCTCATATTTAATTGAAAGTCTTCATGGAGACCTTTTGCAATGTGTAGTTTGGCCCTGAGACATAGGATATGATGAAAATACAGCTTTATTCAGGAGAATAATAATAAGAACACTAATATAGTCTGATGTCAATAGCGGGTAAATTGGAAACTGTTATTAAAAAGAGAATTAGTAAGCACATTGATGAACAAAAACGATTGAGGCAGACTCAGCATGGGTTTCACTAACCTGTTAGTGTTCTTTGAGGGGGTGAACAAGCATGTGAACAAGGGGACCCAATATGTGTTTACCTTGACTTCCAGAAAGCTTTTGATAAAGTTCCTCATCAAAGGCTCCTAAATAAGCTCTGTAGTCATGGGATAAAAGAACAAGTCCTCTTGTAGATCAAAAACTGGCTAATTGATAGGACACAGAGAGTGAGTATAAATGGGAAATTTTCACAGTGGAGGGTGGTAAGCAGTAGGGTACTGTAGGGCTCAGTACTAGGTCTAATGCTTTTTAACTTATTCATTAATTATTTGGAGTTGGGAGTAAGCAGTGAAGTGGCTAAATTTGCGGATGACATGAAATTGTTCAGGGTGGTGAGAACCAGGGAAGATTGTGAGGCACTCCAAAGGGATCTGTCAAGGATGGGTGGGTGAGTGTCAATGTGGCAAATGGGGTTCAATGTGGCCAAGTGCAAAGTGATGCACATTGGGGCCAAAAATCCTAACTATAAATACATGTTGATGGGGTCTGAACTGGCGAAGACTGACCAGGAGAGAGATCTTGGAGTTGTGGTAGATAACTCACTGTATATGTTGAAGCAGAGTGCGACTGCAATAAAAAAGGCTAACGCTATGCTGGGGAGTATTAGGAAGGGAATTGAAAACAAATCAGCTGGTATCATAATGCCATTTTATAAATCAACGGTGCGACTTCATTTGGAGTACTGTGTACAATTCTGGTCACCACACCTCAGAAAGGATATTATAGCACTAGAAAAAGTGCAGAGAAGGGCAATGATAAAATGGTTGGAACACTTTCCCTATGAAAGAGCTTGTGGCTCTTTACCTTGGAGAAACGACAGCTGAGGGGTGACATGATCAAGGTTTATAAGATTATGCGTGGGATAGAGCAGGTAGACAAAGAAGTTATTTTCTCCCTTTCTCACAATACAAGAACTCCTTGTGGGCACTCCATGAAATTGCTGAGCGGATGGGTTAGATAAAAGGAAGTACTTCACCCAAAGAGTGATTAACACATGGATTTCACTGCCACAGGAGGTGGTGGTGGCTACAAGCATGGACGGCTTCAAGAGGGAATTAGATAAACATCTGGAGCAGAGGTCCATCCGTGGCTATTAGCCACAAGGTATGGATAAGAACTCTCAGGCTGGGGCAAGTGATGCTCTGTATTCTTGGTGCTTGGGGGGGGGCAACAATGGGAGGGCTTCTAGTGTCCTGGCCCCACTGCTGGACCTCCTGATGGCACCTGGTATTTTTGGCCACTGTGTGACAGAGTGTTGGACTGGATAGGCCATTGGCTTGATCCAACATTGCCTTCTCTTATGTTCTTACTGTAATAGCAGGTACACAGAAATTAGCACCAAATACTAGAATTCCCACACTAAAACTTATAGCCACCCAGTAGTCCATGTTCTGAGCAGAGATTTCTTCGGCGAGGGCTGCGAACATCTGGGCAGCCAGTAATTCAAAAAAGAAACTTCACAGGTGTACAAATGGAGAGGGTTTTGAGACAGCCAGCGGCCGCTTCCTAGGCCTACCAGCAGGACATTTATATAGAAAAAGTGGGGAGGAGAAGGTATGTGAAGCGTGCCAGGCATGGGCAGATTTTCTGTAGCTACACGCAGAGGTAAACCAGCGGAAGCAAATGTCTGGTTCCAGTTATAGGAATGGGGCCTTGAATAAAGCACAAAACATGCCTTTTCTCTTACATTGGGAAAGGAGAGGCAGGAAAGTGGGAGCTGTCATGTCCTGGGAGCATTTCCAGACAAAAGAGGGGAAGTTGGGGCCAGGGGAGGTGTGTTAGAGGTAGTTCTTCCTTTACTCTGGATAAATCTAGACAAACCTGCTTTTGATTATATATCAAAATTTCTTGTTTGAAGTGAGTCCTTAATTCTAAACACCACCATCAAGGTTTTCATGGAGAATAGCTAAGCAATAGGATAGCTTTGCATCTTTCCCAATTCTTAGCTGGAGTATGCATATTGAACTCAAAGACATTGCATTATTTATTTAACTTATGAATCACCCACCCTGCAAGCAGGCTCTGGGCAATTTACAACCTTAAAAACATTTAAGATATAGTCAATATAAACAAGAATAAAACCAATCCAGGATGGCGATATAATAATCCACTTTGCTGCTGTCCCATTCAGCAGGGCAGGAAAGGGTATGTGGGGGCCATAGGAAGGAAAGGGAGGGTGCCAGTCTTAACCGTTGCTGCCCTCAACTAGAAGCCTGGTAGAACATCATACATTAAGGGCTGCCTACTCCCATTTGTTACTACCAAACTACTCTGGTCATCTTCAGAGGACCTCCTTTGTGTACTTCTGCAATTTGAGGCTAGATGGGTGGCCATCTGAGAAATGGTCTTCTCTGGCGTGACAACAAAACTCTGGAATCCCCTCTGGAGGGAAATTTGTTTGTCTCCCTCTGTCTTTGGCCAGAGATATGACTTAATGGTAGAGGATGTGTTTGGCACGCAGAAGGTCCCAGGTTCCATCACCACCATCTCCAGTTAAAGGGCGTGGCAGTAGGTAATGTGAAAGACCTCTGCTTTAGAACCTGAAGAACTGCTGTCAGTCTGAGTAGGCAATAAGGGCTTTGATGAATCAAGAGTGTTACCCAGTATAAGGCACTTTCATGTGTTGTCTTCCACCAGTAGGTGAAGACTTTTTTGTTTGGTTTGGTATTCCCTCACTAACTCTCATTGGCCCTCCTCCCTGATGGTGCGTACGTGAGCTTAAATATTTTAATTTTAAAAAATATTTTTATATATTGGTCTGTGTTTTAACATCTGGACAAGATTGTTTTGGTTTTTTGTCCCCTTGGGGACCCTAAATTGGCTGGCAAAGCAGCATAGGAATGTTTTAAATAAGTAAATAATTTCTGTTAGATGCTTGAATGATTTTGCTTTGCTCTTTTCCCACTCCAAGAGAATTTATTGAAGACAGACGGAACTATTCTTAGAAGTGTCTGAAAGATTAAAATGTCAGTGCCCAGAATAGAAATACAAATTTAGGAAGTACTTATCTTAACAGCAGCTATCCTACCCAAACAAGACAGTTTATATGCTTCAGTTTGACTTCATATTCTTTTAGTAGAGGATCTAAATTGTTTTGAACTAGGTCTAGCTAAACTAAGCTGTTTCAACACAGTTTTTCTCTGAAGAGGACCCCAGTAAATATATAATAAATTTGTATAAATATATAAATATAAAATAGATCTTTTAGCTTCACACAGTAGCAAGAAATGTCAATGAATTTTGCAACAGAGACTTAATGGGTATGATGAGAATCATTCCATGGGCAAGACTGCTGGAAGGGAAAGGAGCAAGTGAAGGGTGGGCCCTCCTAAAACAAGAGCTCTTGCAAGCTCAAGCTGTCGCTATTCCAACAAGAAGGAAACATGGTAGGGGATCCAAGAAGCCAGTATGGATGAACAGAGAACTGCGTGATGTGCTAAGGGAGAAAAAGGAACTGTTCAAGAAATGGAGGCAAGGACATACCTCTAAAGAAGAGGATCTGCGGGTTGCCAGGCACTGTAGGTCAGCCATCAGAGAGGCCAAAGCTCACAGTGAGCTAAAGTTAGCCAGGGAGGCTCGCTACAACAATAAACTCTTCTTCAGATATGTGAAGAGGAGCAAACACAAGATAAAAGAGGGGATGGGCCCACTGTTGGATGAAAATGGAGAAACTCTGACAGAGGACAGAGAGAAAGCAGAAAAGCTCAATGCCTATTTTGCCCCAGTGTTTTCCCTGAAGATGAGGACAGGCTCATCTAGAGATGGTAGTAGGCAAGTCACAGCATCTGGGCTGCTGGTTGACATAGACAGAGAAGTAGTTGAGAAGCACCTTGGCTGCATTGAATGCATGCAAATCCCCAGGGCCAGATGGTATGCACCCAAGAGTGCTCCAAGAACTTACAGAGCCTGCAGAGCCTTTGTCCATCATCTTCCAGACCTCTTGGAGGATAGGAGACGTGCCACAAGACTGGAGGAGGGCAGATGTTGTCCCAGTTTTCAAAAAAGGGAGGAGGGATGACCCAGGAAACTACAGTCCAGTCAGTCTGACCTCTGTCGGGGGGAAGATACTGGAGCAGATTTTAAAGGGATCGATCTGCGAGTATCTAAAGGACAACTTGGTGATCTGGGGAAGTCAGCACAGATTTGTCTCCAACAGGTCCTGCCAGACCAACCTCATTTCCTTCTTTGATCGAGTGACAAGCTTACTGGATCGAGGGAATGCTGTAGATCTTGTGGTCTCTGTGCAGGGCACGCACTGGGTTTTACACTCCTGTCAAACCCTCACCGGGAAGCCTATAATAGCTTAGAAACATCTTCTTAGATCTGGGATCTACCTCAGTCTCATGGAGCCTGTGCCTACTGAACATGCTCAGAGCTGAGGCAGACTCTGCCCCCACTCAGTTCAATCTTCACGTTGCTCCGGGAAAGCTGCATTGGAATAACATTGACTGTAAAAAACAAAAAAACCAACAACCATTAATATTACATTTCCTCCCCTCCAACTAACTGTTCTTTCCTCGTCTGAGGGGGCAGCTTATGGGACGAAAGCTGTTCTTTAAAAACTGCTTGCACTGTGATGCGAAGATCCCGCCAACGGAAGGCCACGACCGTTGTTTGCGTTGCTCGGGGGAGACTCATAAAACCAGCTCTTGCACACACTGCTTGAAATTCATCAGTCAGGCAAGAAAGAACAGGGCAGCCCGTCTCCGGATTTTTTTGCTCGAAGAGTCCCTTAATTTGGTCAAGGAGCAGTCTGCTGGAACTCGGCAATCACCGCCTCCCCCACCCATTGAGCAGGGAGATTTGGCACCTCAGCCACCAGTCTTGTCTAAGCCAAAGAAGGCAAAAACAGACAAACCAGCCAAGAGGCCGTCTACCTTGAGCAATATTTTCTTGAAGCCAAAGGTCTCGAAATTACCGGATGCCTCAAAAATGGGTAAGGTCTTAAAGTCCACAGAGGACTGTGGACTGGACTTTGGATAGTTAGGTGGATAGGGAACTAGTTCGAGAACCACACTCAGAGAGTAGTTGTCAATGGCATTTCATCTGAATAGAGGTAGGTGTCCACTGGGGTGCCACAGGACTTGGTTCTGGGCCCGGTACTTTTCAATATTTTTTATAAATGATCTGGATGAGGGTGTGGAGGGGCTAGTTATGAAATTTGCAGGTGACACTAAATTGGGAGGAGCAGCAAAAACACCAGAAGATAGAGATAGAATTCAACGAGAAGTAGGTGGATGTGAACAAGATGCAATTTAGCAAGGATAAGTGCTGAGTTCTACATTTGGGTAACATAAATGAAGAACACGCATACTGGATGGGGGATACACTTCTGAGTAGCAGTGTGTGTGAACAAGATCTTGGGGTAAGGGTGGACCAAAAGTTAAATATGAATAGCCAGTGTGATGCGGCGACAAAAAAGCTAATGCAATCTTGGGGTGTATCAACAGAGGCATAACATCCAAATCACAAGATGTCATAGTTCCACTGTACACTGCATTGGTCAGGCCGACCTGGAGTATTGTGTCCGATTCTGGAGGCCTTACTTCAAAAAGGATATGGGCAGAATGGAGCGCGTGCAGAGGAGAGTGACGAGGATGATTGGGGGCCTGGAGACCAAGCCCTATGAGGACAGGCTGATGGACTTGGGAATGTTTAGTCTGGAGAAGAGGAGGTTGATTGTTCTCTTTAAGTATTTGATTGTTCTCTTTAAGTATCTGAAGGGCTGTCACTTAGAGGAGGGCAGGGAGCTGTTCCTGTTGGCAGCAGGGGAGAGGACTTGCAAGAATGGGTTTAAATTAAGGGCGGGAAGGTACTGGCTGGATCTTAGGAAAAAATTTTGACAGTCAGAGTTGTGCAACAGTGGATCGGCTGCCTAGGGACGTGGTGAGCTCCTCATTGGCAGTCTTTAAGGAGTGGCTGGGCAGACACTTGTCAGGGATCCTCTAGGCTGCTCTTGCATTGAGCAGGGAGTTGCCTGTATGGCTCCTTCCGACTCTGTGATTCTATAATTCTATTAAAACCTTTTGAACTTGTTGTAATGTGTAGCCTAAGATTCCTCTCTTAAGATTGTTTTCTCAGTAGCCATGATGACATCTGCAAAAAGGTCTAGCAGCCTGTTTGCTTGAACAGATATGACCTCACATATATTGTCTTTCATTTGGACAACATAGGCCCCTGTCACACGGGCAGGAAACTGCAGAGGAGAAGTGTGGCTGTTTGCCCCGGGGCAAACTAACATGCAGTAAAGCGATCAGACCTACTGTGGAGGTTCTGTGGAGGTACTGTGGAGGTTCCATGGCAAGGGAGAGGTGCCGATCACAACACACGCCTGCGCGCAATGAAGAAGCGCGCGGCGCGGCGAACTGGTTTTCTTTTTTTGTGTACACTACGAATGCGCATGCTCCGTTGGGTGCGTGTGCGCATCCACGGAGACGTGGGGGGAAAAAAACCCTTTTCCGCAAGGGGACATGGGCGGGCGCCGGATACCACCGGAAACGCGATCAGACGCCCGCCCTTGCCCCGCAGTTTCTGGAAACTAGTACCTCCAAGGTACTAGTTTTTTGCTGCGCTTTTTCGGCAGGAAGCCTCAGTTGTGCCACGGAAGCGCTACGCTTCCCAGATGTGCTGGTGAGATCGCGACCGGAAACTCCGCTTGTCTTCCGTATCTCTTGCGTGGCTAATGTTGCGTGTGACCGCAGCCATAGTTCTCTATCGTGACAACACCATTTTACATAAAGTGAGTTCTGCATTCCACCTCTTACAGGACATTTCTAGTTTTCTTCCCACATCCCCAAGATGACGGTCAATAAGCACTCCATACTTTAGACGTTCCGTAAACTGTCTTTCCTTACATTGCATTAAGAAGTTCAGGAAAGATGACAAGTTATTTATAGCTATCCCAGCAAAGTTAATCAGCCATGATATCTACCCAGAGACTGTCCCAAGAGGATCACCTCTGCTATTTAGTGTGTTAGCTAGCATGGTAACCTTCGTTTCAGTACATCAGAGCTCACTCTCATTTCACCATTGAGGTTCACGCCAGATGAGATGTATCATTTAACCAGACTGTACTGCAGTTATCTTGTGAAGTAAGCAGCTACCACAAGATACATCAGTTTGTTAATCACCCATAGGTATGTCTGCACAGAGATCACGAAGAAGAAAAACACGTTGTGTAGCTGTGACAGATATTTTTTGTTATCTGTACAGTTATGCAACCTGTTTTCATTCCCCACTGCTTATTTTATACTTTTCATGGGATTTGCTAGTGACAACGTGAAAGGTGCTTACCCCTCTACTAGAGGCATGCACAGAGGGACATTGCCTTCTTTCAGGGAGAAAGTTGGAGCATGAATTCTCAGGTATTAAATTGGTGGTGGAGCTTTCTCAGGTATTAGGTTGGCATTACACAAACAGAATTTTTCTTCTTTACCAGAAGCCCGATAACAAGTATATGCATTTGATATTAACAGTACGCTGGACTATCTCAACTTTGTCAGAGTTTTTAGATTGGTCTGCCTGTTGGGGCAAGTGAAACACAGTCACTCCACAGTCTCCTCTTCCATGAAGAACAGGATAGTTCTTTCCCTGGCCAGTGCTTGCTACTGAAGTACTGTGCTAGATTGGTTCTGTTTTCCTAATTTTTGATGGGAGAAGGGAAATATTTGATCACACTGTATCATCTACGGTAATGCAATCTATCAAAACATAGAGATGGAGCCTGTGCTTGGCAGATTACTTTAATGAAACTATTCTTTACCCCACCCCTGGACGCACACCATAACATGGTGAGGGGCTTTGTGTGTGTCACTGAAACTGAGAGCAATACTGTAAAGAGTTTAGACTCTGTCAAGAGGCTAAACTCCTAGGACAGTCACTCAAGGTGAAGTGTTCATTGCTGACTCACCACACTAAGGCACATCCACCCTGTTCAGGGATCAACGGCCACAGCAGCAGAAGAGAACAGACAGTTCCAATGGTGATGGGGACAGAGAAATCCTTGAAGGGTCTTTCGTAGACAAAGGCAGAGCCACCTCAGCTGACCTTGGTTAGTACTGCACAGAAGAAGGCAGCAGTAAAACACTTCTGATCTTTGACGTGGTCTCTGTGCTTCACACCCATGGGATCTAGTGCGCACGCGCTGGATCGATTGGCATTGTAGCAAGCTCTTTAACAGATTTTCGCACCCAGACCTCGGGCATGCGCAGGAACCCCACCGCGCATGCCCAGAGGGGTGGGAGCGGACATCCCGCCAGTTCCTTTCTTACCGCCGCGTTGGAAAGACCTCTTTCTCGTCGGTCAGATCTGTTCACATTTTTGGCTATTTGCCTCACGGCTCTTCGGATTTTTCCTCAGTTTCTTCTTCCTCCCAGATTTCTTCCCAGCTCCGACATCCTCAGAGGACAGACTGTTACACACCTTGGATGTGAAGCGTGCACTCCTGTTCTATCTGAACAGAACCCGCCTAGCGAGACGTGACTCCCAACTGTTCGTCTCGTATGCACCAGCAAGGCTGGGGACTCGCACAGAGACCACGTCGAAGATATACAGGTTGCTTACCTGTAACTGATGATCTTCGAGTGGTCATCTGTGCATTCACATCACCTGCCCTCCTTCCCCGCTGCTGTCAGCTTCTACATGTTCCATAGGGGTTGATTTGCGGCGGTTCGAAGGAACTGGCGGGATGTCCGCGCCCACCCCTCTGGGCATGCACGGTGGGGTTCCTGCACATGCCCGAGGTCTGGGCGCAAAAATCCATTAAAGAGCTTGCTACAATGCCGATCGATCCAGCGCGTGTGCACTAGATCCCATGGGTGTGAATGCACAGATGAGCTTTTCCCAACTTTGTTTCTTCTATCGCTTTAAGTATTTCTTCTTTTTGAATTGCTCTATTCAATATTTCTTTAGTTGTTTCTTGAATCTTCGGCTTTTGTACTTCATTCAAGTATCTTTTAATTTTCTCCAATTCTGTATTCTTTTTTTGAAATAATCTTGCATAGTATTTAAAAAATACTCTTTTAAGACCATTAGAATCTACAGTTTCCTTGTTGTCTTCTACTATTTTATTAATTAGCCTTCTCTCTCTTCTATTTTTCAATTGCCATGCCAAAAACTTTCCAGGTTTATTTGCTCCTTCAAAGGATTTTTGTTGCAGTCTTTTTAAATTCCCATACATTTCTTGGTTTAGCATCACATTCAATTGTTCTCGCAAAATTTGCAGTTCTTTAATTATCTTTCCCCCCCCCAGGTTTTTTCTTTAGCTCTTTTTCTTTCTGTTGGATCTTCTCCAACACCTCCGACTGTCTCCTAAATCTCTCTCTTTTCTCTTTAGCATTTAATGATATGAGTAGCCCTCTCATTACAGCTTTATAAGCATCCCATACCGTCTGGATTGACGTTCCTTGATTTAAATTCATCTGGAAGAAAGACAATGTTTCCTTACGTATTGTGTCCATAATTTGTTTCTTGTCTAATAAGTCCTCATTAATTCTCCATTGAAATTGTTTAGTCTTCTCTTCTGACGTCCAGATTAGTGGGTTGTGATCAGAGTTACTCTTTGGCAAAATTTCCATCTTCTGTGTTTTCAATGCAATTTCTCCCGACATCCAGATCATGTCGATCCTGGAAAATGAACTATGTCTGTTGGAATAAAAAGTAAAGTCCTTAACATTTTTATTCCATTTTCTCCATACATCTTCCAATTTTTCTTGTTCTATCAAATTAAAAAAAGTTTTTGGCAATTTCCCAATCTTCTCATCGCTCTTTTTAGATTGTCGATCCAATTTATTGTTTACTGTGCCGTTGAAGTCTCCCGCCAATACTATCAGTTCGTAGCTCTTGCCAAGTCCCTGAAAAGAATTTCTTTCGCACCATTAGGTGCGTAAATATTAACTATCAACGTTTTCTTTTGGTGCATCATAATTTCTACTCCAATATATCTTCCTATAAACTTTAAAACTTTAAAAAATTCTTTCGGTTGCAATTCTTTTTTGACATAGATCACGGTCCCTTTCTTCTTTTCAGAAGCCAAAGAATAAAATTCCTCTCCTAATTTTTTATTGATAAGAAATTTAAAGTCCCGTTTTTAATGTGCGTTTCTTGTAAGCAAATTATATTGCATTTTTGCTTTTCCAACCAATGTTTAACTAATTTTCTTTTATTGGGTGAATTAAGTCCATTTACATTCCAAGATAAACATTGGTAATCCATTGTGTCTTGTCTTATATTTCTCCAAATTCTTCAATATTGTCTGCCTTAAACCTATACAGTTCTTCCACAGACTTGATAACATATCTTGACCCTTGATAGGTGAAGGACAGACCTTGTGGTATTTCCCATCTGAATCTGATGTCAAGTTGCTTTAATTTATCTGCCAACTTCCTATATTTCCTTCTGTCTTGCAGAATCGCCCTTGGGAGTTCTCTCATTATCATTATTTTTTTCCATCAATCTCAAGTGGTTGCACAAATTGTTTTTTAAAAATATCTTCTTTCATTTTCCTTGTCACCAACTGTACAATCACGTCTCTTGGTAGTTTCTTATTTTCAGCATATCTTGAATTGACTCTATATATTAGATCAAATCCAAATTCAATCTCTCCTTCGTCTCCTCCCATGTACTTTGTCAAGGCAGTTTTCACCACCTCCCGTATATCTTCTTCAAGTTTTTCTTCAATACCTCTTAATCTCAGATGATTTTGCATTCCTCTATATTCCATCATAGACTCTACTCTTCGATTTTCTTGGATAGCTGTTTCCAGTTTCTTATCTATATGCTGTATTTTTTGCTCCATTTTTGCCGTCGTTGTTGCCAGATCTTGAACTTCTTTTTTAACATCTACCATTTCTTTCTTGACCTCTGTTACTTCTGATGTGACTAAATCCTTAATTGCTGCCATATTCTTCTCTTGTACTTCTTCTAGGTGTTCCAGATGTTTTTCCATTTGCTTCTCCATTTGTTGCTCCATCTGCTTTCCCAGTGCTTGGATCACCTCCATCACTCTCTTCTCCATTGCTTCAATTGCAGCCTTCCATTCTTTTTTATCTTTTCCTGACATCCTGGGACTTGATGTAGATACAGCCCTTGGTCTTTGTCTTAAATCCGTTTTGAAGTTTTAAAGTTCCACTGATCACTAATTCTTATATTGTCCAATTCTCCTTTATGCGCTCAATCGAATCGTCCTTTTTTCGCACTTCTTAACTTAAAATTTGCGCTTTTAAAAAGTATTTAAAATTTTAGTCCTCCACAAAATGGCGGGCACAATTTCTCTATGGTATTCTGGCTAGAGTAGGTACTTTTTTACCTTACTACTTCCTGTCTGTCCGCTTATTCGAACTTCCGGTGTGATTCTTTACTTTGCCGATCTCCTTCCGGTCATCAGCAATCTTCCGTGTCCGCTCTAGCCTCCTTCTTCTCCTTTATGCTCTCAGTTCCAGCCGGAACAGATTTTCTGTAACACCTTCCACAGCTCTCTCGTGATCTTTTTCGACAGTTTCGAGTTCAAGCACCACCATTTATCTCTCAGCCACAGGAATGTTAAACAAAGTTATTTTTTTTGTTATTTTAACATTTAAAGAGAGTCCTTTTCTCTCGGAAATAAGCCAAATGGATTTAGAAAGTTTTTATGCGCTTGTCCATTTAGTTCAAACTTCGTTACAACTTGATCCCGGTAAGCGAAAAGACTTTGGTACCTTGCATGTTTATTATGGGTCTCGCATTGCTTCTTTATACTTCTCACTGTTCCTTGTCCTCAAGAGATCGGGAAATGACAGATTTATGCTGGTACCCCAGCTCGATCAGCTCCAAGAGTGTTGATTCGCATACGCCCGCTTTGTGGAAGGAGATCAAAGTGTGACACAAGCCTCTTCCGAGACTTGATCACGCCGATCTCAACTCCTGCTTGGGCTCTGCTGCTTGCTTGTCAAGACCCCCTGCCTAGGGGCTGCTGCATTGGGCTAAACAAAGCCCAAACTGTCAAAAGGAGCTGTCGCCCACCCCGCTCATTCGCAGGATGCGTCAATTCGCCATTTTTCCCTGACCGGAAGCCCACAGCAGCCATGTATTTCTCACAATGTGTACTTCTGTCCTCAAAGACTAATGGAAGGCCAATGGCACTCTAAAGATTAACAATGTTTGTTTCAAATATAAGCTTTCATAAATTAGAGCTCACTTCCTGAGATATGTGGAGGGAAATCATTCGACTTAAGGGAAGAGTACAGAGGGTTGGAAGGGATTGTAACTGTTCTAGTCACTTACTCAGAGAATTTACACTTGAAGACTCATGAAGGAATTCACACCTGACCCCTCCTCCTCCTGTTTGTAATCTTCCCCTTAAATAGAATTCCCAGTTTAATTTCTCTCCACATATCTGACTCAGCTCAGGAAAACTCATATTGAAATAAATAATGATAGTCTTTAAGGTGCCACTGGACTCCTGTTTTATTTTGCTATAACAAACTTTGCAATTATCACAGATTAATGCATAAGCAACCCAGTACTGGAGCACAGATTTTCTAAATGTTAGCATTTAAAATTAGAACAAAGTTGTACAATTAAAAAAGGTTACATTAAATTATATAGCACTGAACAAAATTCCAGCTGCTACTAATTTTGCCATATAAAAAGCTTTATAAAAAAGTAGGACAATCTCCAAAGGGAAGTGAGCAGAGTTTTAAAAGACTGAAGACACTATAATTATACAAGAGAAGAAATGAATAGCATTATGAAGCTTTGTGAACATTGCTCTTGTATTACAAGTGCCTGAGAGTTATTTCACCAAATATCAGATGTTCGTGATAAAAACTGAAATCTCTGGATGCCACTCAATACAAATGGTTGCAACCCCCACCCCCAATAACTTGGGTTACACATACAAATAAATATCCTTTCAAAATCCTGTTTATCTTTTTAGTGAAGAGGAGTCTTGTGGAAAGAGTAGTCAGAATTTACTTACTTATTGGCATTATTTATAGTCTGCCATTCTCACAGACTCAAGTCGGATTACCCATAGTGAGTCAGTACAATTAACAAAATGGGACATTCAGTAACTAATGCATTTGGATATTAGAAGACTGGAACCACCAGAAAGAACAGAAGCATAGCATAAGTATTGACATGGCATATTAAGCAGTACAGAAATTACGTAATAGGATCCTACTTACAATACACAATATACAGCAGTAAAGACCACAAATCCTAATCATTTATCTAACTTTCTAAAACCATTCTGTGCAGTGCAGCCTTATTACCTGTGCAAAACAGCCCTCTTGAATAGTTCAGTTTTGCATACTTTGTGGAAGGTCAGGAGAGTGGTAGCCTTCCTGATCTCTTTGGACTGGCCATTCCACAAGGCGGGAGCCACAACGGAGAAAGCACGTGTAGGGGCAGTGGTTGATTTTAACCATCTTCGGGTTGGCACCTGCAGAAACCTCTGCGGACATCAGCAACATTGTTGTGGCAGAGCATGGAGAGATAGGCGGTCCTGTGGATAAAGGGGGGCCAAAACCATAAAGGGCTTTATATGTCATAGCCATATCTGCAGGATGGGGGTAAACAGAATACTCTGTCTAGCTTCTGCTGTTCTATATACTGCTGTATTTTATGTGAAACGTATTTTATGCACTATTTTAAATTCTGATTTTTTCTAAAACTATTGTAATGTTATAATTGTTCTTTGCTGTTTTTCAAGGGAGGGGAGTTTAAAAATTGAACTTAATAAATAAATAAAATAAATACTGTAGACCAGGGATGGCCAGACTTGCTTAACATAACAGCCACACAGAATAATTGGCAGATGTTTGAGAGCCACAAGACATGAACAAATATTACACACACGTTTTAATTATGGATATGGCCATTTCTCATCTGATCGAGATAAGAGTCATAGAACCAGTGCCAAATTTGGAGAGATCACAAGGGGTCTACTCAGTCTTCTTCACCATACCAAAGAAGAATGGGGACATCAGAGCGATATTAGACCTCAAATGGCTGAACAGATGGGTTCAAGATGGAGACGGTAAAGTCTGTCTTGGCTTCCATTCAGGAAGGGAACTTCATGGTGTCCATAGATCTGTCAGAAGCTTATCTGCATGTTCCAATCAGGGAAGCACATTGCAAATTTCTCTGGTTTGCCTTTGCTCTGAAGTCATCGCCGAGGGTATCTGAGGACCAGGGGTGGGGTATCACTGTTCCTGTACTTAGACACCATCCTAGTCAAGGCTACCTCATACCCACTAGCCGTGCGGTCACTGGAGATCACACTGAAGGTACTCAGAAGTCACGGGTTCGTGATCAACATGGAAAAGAGCTCATTAGTACCGACACAGTCACCCCTCCACCTAGGGGTGCAGAGCAACACAGTGAAGGACAAAGCATTCCTCTCTCAAGAAAGACAACAGAAATTACAACAATTGACACAGGAAGTAACGGACTCAACAAGAGTGGAAGTCATGGTTCTAGCACAACACTTGGGGATGCAAGTGTCATGCCAGGAGGTACTGCAATGGTCCAGGTTCCATGCAAGACCTCTACAATGCTTTCTCCTTCCTTTCCAAGCTACTGTAACAGAGAAGAGGGCCAGGAAAGTGGGCCTCCCACAGTTAGTGAGACAGCAGTTGCGTTGGTGGCTGGAACCAAACTGATTCCTAGACGGAGTGCCACTCAGGGATCCAATCTGAGTGGTAATTATGACAGATGTGAGTCTGTTTGGTTGGGGGGCACATGCAAAGGGGAGAATGATACCAAGGCACGTGGACTATAGTGGAAAAGTCCAGCAGTATGAACCTCCTGGAACTGTGGGCAATCAGACTTGCCTTGGAGAAATTCCAAGGTTTGATCTAGGGTTGTCATATACTAATCCAAACGGACAATATGACAGCAAAGGCTGTGTCAACAGGCAAGGTGGGACTCACTTCAAACAGCTACATGAAGAAGCGAGTCAATTGATGAGGTGAGCAGAGGAACACACCCTGTCCATAAAAGCAATTCATGTGGCAGGTTGGGAGAACACTGTGGCAGACTGGCTGAGCCATCAATGGGTAGATCAATCAGAGTGGATGCTCAACAGAGCAGTGTTTGCACAACTCTGCAAGAGGTTTGGGATGCCAGAACTGGACCTATTCGCCACAGACCAGAATTGTCAAACTGAGAAGTTTGTATCCAGAGTAAAAATTCCAGCTGAGCTCTGAGCAGGAGCAGGAGACAGAGGGGTGAGTGGCTTTTTTACTTGCTTTCAGCTGAGAGGATTCAGCTGAGGATTTTGGTGGGAGAACTGGTCTGGGAGTGTGGGGAAGCGCTTGGAGTTTTTGCAGATTCCTGGCTGCTTGAGAGAGGGAGAGGAAAGGGCATTGTTTGACTGTGATTGACTGCAATTGAGAGGAAAAGGAAGGAGGATTGTTTTGCATGTGATTGAGTGCCTGGGTGCATTTGAATAGCTGCTGCCAGCACTCTGCTGGGGGAGGCCTCTATTTAAGGAAACACCTGGCCAGAGGCAGAGGAGACCCAGCTGAGCTCTGAGCAGGAACAGGAGCAGGAGACAGAAGGGTGAGTGGTTTTTTATTTGCTTTCAGCGGAGAGGATCCAGCTGAGGATTTTGGTGGGAGAACTGGTCTGGGAGTGTGTGGAAGCGCTTGGAGTTTTTGCAGATTCCTGGCTGCTTGAGAGAGGAAAGGGCATTGTTTGACTGTGATTGACTGCAATTGAGAGGAAAAGGAAGGGGCATTGTTTTGCATGTGATTGAGTGCCTGGGTGCATTTGAATAGCTGCTGCCAGCACTCTGCTGGGGGAGGCCTCTATTTAAGGAAACACCTGGCCAGAGGCAGAGGAGACCCAGCTGAGCTCTGAGCAGGAACAGGAGCAGGAGACAGAAGGGTGAGTGGTTTTTTATTTGCTTTCAGCGGAGAGGATCCAGCTGAGGATTTTGGTGGGAGAACTGGTCTGGGAGTGTGTGGAAGCGCTTGGAGTTTTTGCAGATTCCTGGCTGCTTGAGAGAGGAAAGGGCATTGTTTGACTGTGATTGACTGCAATTGAGAGGAAAAGGAAGGGGCATTGTTTTGCATGTGATTGAGTGCCTGGGTGCATTTGAATAGCTGCTGCCAGCACTCTGCTGGGGGAGGCCTCTATTTAAGGAAACACCTGGCCAGAGGCAGAGGAGACCCAGCTGAGCTCTGAGCAGGAACAGGAGCAGGAGACAGAAGGGTGAGTGGTTTTTTATTTGCTTTCAGCGGAGAGGATCCAGCTGAGGATTTTGGTGGGAGAACTGGTCTGGGAGTGTGTGGAAGCGCTTGGAGTTTTTGCAGATTCCTGGCTGCTTGAGAGAGGAAAGGGCATTGTTTGACTGTGATTGACTGCAATTGAGAGGAAAAGGAAGGGGCATTGTTTTGCATGTGATTGAGTGCCTGGGTGCATTTGAATAGCTGCTGCCAGCACTCTGCTGGGGGAGGCCTCTATTTAAGGAAACACCTGGCCAGAGGCAGAGGAGACCCAGCTGAGCTCTGAGCAGGAACAGGAGCAGGAGACAGAAGGGTGAGTGGTTTTTTATTTGCTTTCAGCGGAGAGGATCCAGCTGAGGATTTTGGTGGGAGAACTGGTCTGGGAGTGTGTGGAAGCGCTTGGAGTTTTTGCAGATTCCTGGCTGCTTGAGAGAGGAAAGGGCATTGTTTGACTGTGATTGACTGCAATTGAGAGGAAAAGGAAGGGGCATTGTTTTGCATGTGATTGAGTGCCTGGGTGCATTTGAATAGCTGCTGCCAGCACTCTGCTGGGGGAGGCCTCTATTTAAGGAAACACCTGGCCAGAGGCAGAGGAGACCCAGCTGAGCTCTGAGCAGGAACAGGAGCAGGAGACAGAAGGGTGAGTGGTTTTTTATTTGCTTTCAGCGGAGAGGATCCAGCTGAGGATTTTGGTGGGAGAACTGGTCTGGGAGTGTGTGGAAGCGCTTGGAGTTTTTGCAGATTCCTGGCTGCTTGAGAGAGGAAAGGGCATTGTTTGACTGTGATTGACTGCAATTGAGAGGAAAAGGAAGGGGCATTGTTTTGCATGTGATTGAGTGCCTGGGTGCATTTGAATAGCTGCTGCCAGCACTCTGCTGGGGGAGGCCTCTATTTAAGGAAACACCTGGCCAGAGGCAGAGGAGACCCAGCTGAGCTCTGAGCAGGAACAGGAGCAGGAGACAGAAGGGTGAGTGGTTTTTTATTTGCTTTCAGCGGAGAGGATCCAGCTGAGGATTTTGGTGGGAGAACTGGTCTGGGAGTGTGTGGAAGCGCTTGGAGTTTTTGCAGATTCCTGGCTGCTTGAGAGAGGAAAGGGCATTGTTTGACTGTGATTGACTGCAATTGAGAGGAAAAGGAAGGGGCATTGTTTTGCATGTGATTGAGTGCCTGGGTGCATTTGAATAGCTGCTGCCAGCACTCTGCTGGGGGAGGCCTCTATTTAAGGAAACACCTGGCCAGAGGCAGAGGAGACCCAGCTGAGCTCTGAGCAGGAACAGGAGCAGGAGACAGAAGGGTGAGTGGTTTTTTATTTGCTTTCAGCGGAGAGGATCCAGCTGAGGATTTTGGTGGGAGAACTGGTCTGGGAGTGTGTGGAAGCGCTTGGAGTTTTTGCAGATTCCTGGCTGCTTGAGAGAGGAAAGGGCATTGTTTGACTGTGATTGACTGCAATTGAGAGGAAAAGGAAGGGGCATTGTTTTGCATGTGATTGAGTGCCTGGGTGCATTTGAATAGCTGCTGCCAGCACTCTGCTGGGGGAGGCCTCTATTTAAGGAAACACCTGGCCAGAGGCAGAGGAGACCCAGCTGAGCTCTGAGCAGGAACAGGAGCAGGAGACAGAAGGGTGAGTGGTTTTTTATTTGCTTTCAGCGGAGAGGATCCAGCTGAGGATTTTGGTGGGAGAACTGGTCTGGGAGTGTGTGGAAGCGCTTGGAGTTTTTGCAGATTCCTGGCTGCTTGAGAGAGGAAAGGGCATTGTTTGACTGTGATTGACTGCAATTGAGAGGAAAAGGAAGGGGCATTGTTTTGCATGTGATTGAGTGCCTGGGTGCATTTGAATAGCTGCTGCCAGCACTCTGCTGGGGGAGGCCTCTATTTAAGGAAACACCTGGCCAGAGGCAGAGGAGACCCAGCTGAGCTCTGAGCAGGAACAGGAGCAGGAGACAGAAGGGTGAGTGGTTTTTTATTTGCTTTCAGCGGAGAGGATCCAGCTGAGGATTTTGGTGGGAGAACTGGTCTGGGAGTGTGTGGAAGCGCTTGGAGTTTTTGCAGATTCCTGGCTGCTTGAGAGAGGAAAGGGCATTGTTTGACTGTGATTGACTGCAATTGAGAGGAAAAGGAAGGGGCATTGTTTTGCATGTGATTGAGTGCCTGGGTGCATTTGAATAGCTGCTGCCAGCACTCTGCTGGGGGAGGCCTCTATTTAAGGAAACACCTGGCCAGAGGCAGAGGAGACCCAGCTGAGCTCTGAGCAGGAACAGGAGCAGGAGACAGAAGGGTGAGTGGTTTTTTATTTGCTTTCAGCGGAGAGGATCCAGCTGAGGATTTTGGTGGGAGAACTGGTCTGGGAGTGTGTGGAAGCGCTTGGAGTTTTTGCAGATTCCTGGCTGCTTGAGAGAGGAAAGGGCATTGTTTGACTGTGATTGACTGCAATTGAGAGGAAAAGGAAGGGGCATTGTTTTGCATGTGATTGAGTGCCTGGGTGCATTTGAATAGCTGCTGCCAGCACTCTGCTGGGGGAGGCCTCTATTTAAGGAAACACCTGGCCAGAGGCAGAGGAGACCCAGCTGAGCTCTGAGCAGGAACAGGAGCAGGAGACAGAAGGGTGAGTGGTTTTTTATTTGCTTTCAGCGGAGAGGATCCAGCTGAGGATTTTGGTGGGAGAACTGGTCTGGGAGTGTGTGGAAGCGCTTGGAGTTTTTGCAGATTCCTGGCTGCTTGAGAGAGGAAAGGGCATTGTTTGACTGTGATTGACTGCAATTGAGAGGAAAAGGAAGGGGCATTGTTTTGCATGTGATTGAGTGCCTGGGTGCATTTGAATAGCTGCTGCCAGCACTCTGCTGGGGGAGGCCTCTATTTAAGGAAACACCTGGCCAGAGGCAGAGGAGACCCAGCTGAGCTCTGAGCAGGAACAGGAGCAGGAGACAGAAGGGTGAGTGGTTTTTTATTTGCTTTCAGCGGAGAGGATCCAGCTGAGGATTTTGGTGGGAGAACTGGTCTGGGAGTGTGTGGAAGCGCTTGGAGTTTTTGCAGATTCCTGGCTGCTTGAGAGAGGAAAGGGCATTGTTTGACTGTGATTGACTGCAATTGAGAGGAAAAGGAAGGGGCATTGTTTTGCATGTGATTGAGTGCCTGGGTGCATTTGAATAGCTGCTGCCAGCACTCTGCTGGGGGAGGCCTCTATTTAAGGAAACACCTGGCCAGAGGCAGAGGAGACCCAGCTGAGCTCTGAGCAGGAACAGGAGCAGGAGACAGAAGGGTGAGTGGTTTTTTATTTGCTTTCAGCGGAGAGGATCCAGCTGAGGATTTTGGTGGGAGAACTGGTCTGGGAGTGTGTGGAAGCGCTTGGAGTTTTTGCAGATTCCTGGCTGCTTGAGAGAGGAAAGGGCATTGTTTGACTGTGATTGACTGCAATTGAGCAAGGTATAGATAGGGACTCTGGGGCAAGTGATGCTTTGTCATCTTGGTGCTTGGGGGGGGGGTCAACAGTGGGAGGGCTTCTAATGTCCTGGCCCCACTGGTGGACCTCCTGATGGCACTGGTATTTCTTGCCACTGTGGGATACAGAGTGTTGGACTGGATGGGTCTTTGGCCTGATCCAACATTGGCATCTCTTATGTTCTTATGTTCTTATGTTCCTCTCACAATAGGAATAGACTCACTGCATCTCCAGTGGCCAAGGTTGCTACTATATGCCTTTCCACCAATCCAAATCATTCAAAAGGTGTGATCCAAAGAATAATAGACCAGACAGCAGAAATGATCTTAGTCACCCCATTTTGGACCCGTTGGGCATGGTATCAAGATCTGAAGAGGCTATTGGTAGGGGAGCCATGCCATCTGCCTCTAGTGGCGGATCTGCTAATGCAAGGGGTTCATCCACAGCCGGGGTTATTAAAACTCAGCCTGGAGGTTGAGCAGCAGATGGGTATGGGATATCCATGGAGTGTCGTTAAGTCCATGTTAGCTGCCAGGAGAGGATCCACCAATAGGGTTTACAACAGCACATGGCAGATCTTCCATTCATGGTGTGTAGAGCAGGGTTTGGATCCCCTTGTAGTGCCCATTGGGGAGATCCTTTCCTTTCTGCAAGAAGGCCTCGAGAAGGGGCTTAGTACCAACACATTGAGGAGACAGGTTGCAGCCATTTCAGCCATTAGGGGAACCAGGAGGGGTCAGTCTTTGGCTAGGCACCCACACGTCAAAAGGTTCCTGAGGGGTATGTCCCCATTGAATCCTCCACAAGCACATAGGGTTCCAACCTGGAGCCTCGACACAGTACTCAGCGCTCTGTGTAAGGCACCCTTTGAACCAATGGCAACCTGTCCCTTAAAAGAACTGACCTTCAAGACAGTGTTCTTAGTGAGTATCACCTCTGCACGAAGGGTATCAGAGTTGAGGGCCCTGTTGATAGACAAAGAACTCTGCACCTTCCACAACTATAGGGTAGTCTTACGTACTGACCCAGCATTCATTCCTAAAGTAAATTCAACCTTTCATAGGTCCAAATTGTATATGCTATGGCTTTAATTTAACTTTTATGTCTTAACATATCTTGTTGTTTTAATATTTATATATATTCTGTAAGCTGGCCTTAGCCTGCCACGGCGGGGAAGGTGGGATACAAATTAAATAAATAAAATAAAAACAAATAAATAGGTCCATGGACATTGTTCTTCCTTCCTTCTGCCCAAATCCTCGGTGTGAGAAGGAAAAGGAATGGCATTGCCTAGCTGTTCGGAGGACTCTCAGGTTCTATTTGGATAGAACAAAGCATGTAAGAGTAACCAATTCCCTTTTTGTTTCCTTTAGGAAGTCGTCCCAAGGGCAGTCGTCCCCTAGGGGCAGTAACTGTGCCAAGCTAATAATTTTATATTTGTATAATCGAACTAATCTCTGTATAACCTGTATTAATAGGTTAAAAAGATCTATTCTTTTAGCTTTTCAGATCGTGATTTGTATTAGTCTTCACCCTATCCCCATATCCAGTAGGAGATTTAGAATAGCGTGGTAGTTTTCCTTCCCCTATCCACTAGACTTTATGTATCTAGATCTCCCTGACCCATTTCCCATAGTAATAGTGATAGGGCATTAGTATTCCTTTCCACAGCCCATATTTGTAGTATGTTGTAGTGTCCGCTGACCGCCACCGGAGGCCAGCGCACATGCCTGAGCTTCAGTCCAGGACAACAATGGAGACTAGGATCCTATGTAGTGTGTAGAAAATGCAAAATAAAAACCTTGGGTCAGTTACAAGTTGTTTCAGAGCTGTTCTCTCAGGAGCAGTTCTTGCAAGAGCTCTCAGCCCCACCTACCTCTCAGGCTGTCTGTTGTGGGGAGGGGAAGGGGGAGAAGAAGAAGAGATTGGATTTATACCCCGCCCTTCACTACCCAAAGGTGTCTCAGAGCGGCTTACAAACTCCTTTCCCTTCCCCTCCCCACAACAGACACCCTGTGAGGTGGGTGGAGCTGAGAGAGCTTTGACAGAAACTGCTCTTTCTCTCATCCTCCTCCTTCTTTCTCAATAACTAAAGGCTTTTCAACACTGGAATATCCTGGCATACCCCAGAGGTGTCTGCCCAGCCCAAGGAAGTTGCTATTACATTAACCAATGCCCAGTTCCTCTTTTTCCTTTTTTTTACTCAGTCAAGAAGTGCACTCAAGTCATTAATTTATGCTTCATCCTGTTTCAGCAGCTATCTTGACGCACCCATACTTTTGGGTCAGTGCAAATCTGGCTCACTTCAACCCAGTTAAAGTACATTAATCATGTTGCCTCACCCAGGCTCTCTAAGCCTATGCGGATTTGGCTCACAATAGCCTAATCAAGGTATCCCCCCCCCCGCCAAAGTTTGACAGCAGTCACCTTCAAACTGCTCAACCAGATTCAAGCTTCATATTGTGGACCAGTCATATACCTGGGAAAGTGGGTTCTCGTGTCCAGCTACGGGACTCTTCCACATTAAAAGACCATCCCAGATCCCAGGTCAGTGACAAGTGTGCCAGGTTTTCCCACTACCTGAACACCCTTGAAACTACGTTACAGGCTCTTTTCCACCCTCTTCTCTCTGCTCATTGGACCTCAGCTGCATTTGTCCCTGGACCTCCCCAGACCTCAAGTCCAGGATGTCAGGTCATATGTCCCTTGCCTAAAACATCCCAATTTCCTCCCTCCTGCTTGTTATAAATGTGCCCTTTTGTTGGTGTCCATGTGTCATATTTCCCTGAGTTTTCAGGTGCTTAGTGTAAGTTCTTTACACTTTTATTTTCTAAATTTTATTTTTGTTTATAATCATACTCTCTTTTTTTGCAGGGTGGATTTGATTTAAATCAAATCGATTTAAATCATGATTTAAATCACTGGTCAGTAAGACTAGATTTAAATAATGGGGTGATTTCCCACAAGCGCTGCTCCGCGCTCACTCTTCTCTTCAGCCCGATGTTACGTGTCAATTTCACACAAGCTGCTGTGTGGCCACATTTTGCCCCGCAGCTTCACGTGATTTTCCCCATGTGTACTCAATCCTGTTTTTTGAGGATTGAATAGACGTGGGGGAAATCGTGCGGAGCTGTGGGGCAAAATGTGGCCATGCAGCAGCTTGTGTGAAATTGACACGTACCATTGGGGCAAAAGGGAGGAGTGAGCACCGAGTGAGACTCATTCTTGCTGCTATAATCTTAATATTTTAACCAGAAGGAGGTTTCATTTTTAGAATAACTTTTCAGATTAGTTTTACAGTTATATCAAAAAATTACTGATTTGGTTATACTATTAGAAACACATTTTGTTGTTGTTCAGTCCCACAGTCGAGTCCGACTCTTCGCGACCCCATGGACTAGATCCCGCCAGGCCCTCCTGTCTTCCGCTGTCCTCTGAAGTTGGCTCAATTTCATGTTTGTTGTGTCGATGACACTGTCCAACCATCTCATCCTTTGCCGTCCCCGTCTTCTTTGACCTTCAATCTTTCCCAGCATCAGGGTCTTCTCCAGTGAGTACTCCCTTCTCATTTGGTGGCCAAAGTATTTGAGCTTCAGTTTCATTATCTGGCCTTCCAGGGAACAGTCAGGGTTGATTTCTTTTAGGATTGACTGATTTGATCTTCTTGCAGTCCAAGGGACTCTCAAGAGTCTTCTCCAGCACCATAGTTCAAAAGAATCTATTCTTCGGCACTCGGCCTTCCTTATAGTCCAACTCTCGCAGCCATACATGACTACTGAAAGACTATTGAAAGAGGTAGTCAATCTTTAAAGGTACAATTGTGGTCTTAGGGTACTGTCTCAGTGATGATCTGGTTCTTATAGATCCACATGGGTCAATGCAGGGGTAATTCATGAGGACAACCAGATGGATTTCACCTAGAGAACTGGTGTTGAGTAGTGATGGGCATGAACTGGGAAAATGTGGTATGGTTCATGGTATGCCAGCTTCATGAACCATGAAACATCACAAATAAACCAGTTTCATTTGTGAGGTTTGTGACATGGTAGAACACCCCTCAGCATGATAGAGACACCAAACTCACAAGGGATATCCGGCTAACCCACCTCTACCTACATGCCAAGGTTGGTGAGGATTGAATTTATGGGGTTCGAGTTATGGCTCCCCCAAAGAAGGTGTCCCCAGGAAAGCATTTTCTGGGGAAATGACAAGCACAGGTTCATGAGGGTCAGGATTGTATAGAATGGATCCTGTGCAAATTAAAGATGCCAAACATGCAAGAGATCTCCAGATGACTCTCCTCTACTTGCCCTCCAAGTTTGATGAGGATTGGATTTATGGGGTCCAAGTTACAGCCCCCCAAAGAAGGTGCTCCTATGGAGGGAAAAACAGCAAAAAAGCAAGGACAACAGAAGCCATGCAGAACAGAATCGAAGTCCCAGAGAATCTCTGCAGTAGAAACTGAAGGTTGGAGGCATTTTTGCAAGCCCAGCAGAACCAGTGCAATGTGCCCAGCAGAACTAGTGCCACTGTGGCACTGTGAACCCAACAGGACTAAGGTCAAGTCAGGGAAGTGTTTTTTGGGGGGACATGTCAGACACAGGTTCAAAAGTATATAGAATGGACCCCCTGCAAGTTACACACACCAAATGCACAGGGAACCTCACCCTGCCACCTGCTCTTTTACAATCTCTTCAAGTTGGGGGTGGATTACATTTCTGGCGTCCCAGTTACAGACTCCCCCAAAAAGTCTCTCCAATGCTCTTTCCAGAAAAGACAGCTGCAGTTACAGGAGTCTATGGAACAGCTCAGAAATAAGACAGCAAACTCACAGGGAAAGTTCACCTGGGCAGACCCCCCCATCAGACAGTGGAACCAAGGCAAGCATCCCCCCTATGCTTGCAACCCCC
>NW_015163162.1:85678-122043 GCF_001447785.1 Gekko japonicus
TGACACTGTCTAACCATCTCATCCTTTGCCGTCCCCGTCTTCTTTGACCTTCAATCTTTCCCAGCATCAGGGTCTTCTCCAGTGAGTGCTCCCTTCTCATTTGGTGGCCAAAGTATTTGAGCTTCAGTTTCATTATCTGGCCTTCCAGGGAACAGTCAGGGTTGATTTCTTTGAGGATTGACTGATTTGTTCTTCTTGCAGTCCAAGGGACTCTCAAGAGTCTTCTCCAGCACCATAGTTCAAAAGAATCTATTCTTCGGCGCTCGGCCTTCCTTATAGTCCAGCTCTCGCAGCCATACATGACTACTGGGAATACCATTGCTTTGACCATGCGGACTTTTGTTGGCAGGGTGATGTCTCTACTTTTTATCATGCTGTTTAGGTTCGCCATCGCTTTCCTCCCAAGGAGCAGGCGTCTTTTAATTTCATGGCTGCAGTCACAGTCTGCGGTGATCTGGGATCCCAGGAACGTGAAGTCTGTCACTACTTCCACGACTTCCCCTTCTATTTGCCAAGGAGTGATGGGGCCGGATGCCATGATCTTAGTTTTTTTGATGTTGAGCTTCAAGCCCACTTTTGCGCTCTCCTCTTTTACTCTGAGCAAGAGGCTCTTTAGATCCTTTTCACTTTCAGCCATTAGAGTGGTATCATCTGCATATCTGAGGTTGTTGATCTTTTCCCCAGCAATCTTAATTCCCGCTTGTGATTCATCCAGGCCAGCATTTCGCATGATGTACTCTGCATATATATTAAATAAGCAAGGTGACAGTATACATCCTTGTCGTACTCCTTTTCCTATGCTGAACCAATCAGTTGTTCCGTATCCGGTTCTAACTGTCGCTTCTTGGCCCTTATACAGGTTTCTCAAGAGACATGTGAGGTGGTCTGGTACTCCCATCTCTTTAAGGACCTGCCATAGTTTGTTGTGATCCACACAGTCAAAGGCTTTAGCATAGTCAATGAAGCAGAAGTAGATATTTTTCTGGTACTCTCTTGCTTTCTCCATAATCCAGCGAATGTTGGCAATATGATCTCTCGTTCCTCTACCTCTTCGAAACCCAGCTTGTACTTCTGGTAGTTCTCTATCCACGTACTGTTGAAGCCTAGCTTGTAGGATCTTGAGCATGACCTTGCTAGCGTGTGATATGAGTGCAATTGTGCGATAGTTTGAACATTCCTTGGCATTGCCCTTCTTTGGGATTGGAATGTATACTGATCTTTTCCAATCCTGTGGCCACTGTTGCGTTTTCCAAATTTGCTGGCAAATGGAGTGCAGAACTTTAACAGCATCATCTTCTAAGACTTTGAATAGCTCAGCTGGAATACCATCACCTCCACTAGCTTTGTTGTTAGTAATGCTTTCTAAGGCCCATTTAACTTCACATTCCAGGATGTCTGGCTCAAGGTCAG
Organism: Gekko japonicus; assembly: GCF_001447785.1. Classification (NCBI taxonomy): domain Eukaryota; kingdom Metazoa; phylum Chordata; class Lepidosauria; order Squamata; family Gekkonidae; genus Gekko; species Gekko japonicus. Next base: position 87,089 of record NW_015163162.1, read on the forward strand.
TGATTATACCGTCGTGTTTGTCAAGGACATTGAGGTCTTTCTTGTATAGTTCTTCTGTGTATTCTTGCCATCTTTTCCTAATCTCTTCTGCTTCTGTTAGGTCCCTACCGTTTTTGTCCTTTATCATGGCCAGCTTTGCATGGAACGCTCCCTTGATTTCTCCAATTTTCTTGAAGAGATCTCTAGTCCTTCCCATTCTATTGTTTTCTTCTATTACTTTGCACTGTTCATTCAGGAAGGCCTCCTTATCTCTCCTTGCTGTTCTCTGGAAATCTGCGTTCAGTTGGGTAAATCTTTCCTTTTCGCCTTTGCCTTTCGCTTTCCTTCTTTCCTCTGCTATTTGTAAAGCCTCATCAGAAAGCCATTTTGCTTTCTTGCATTTCTTTTTCTTTGGTATGGTGGTGATTGCTGCCTCCTGTACGATGTCACGAACCTCTGTCCATAGTTCTTCAGGCACTCTATCTATCAAATCCAGACCCTTGAATCTATTCTTCACCTCTACTGTATATTCATCAGGGATGCGATCTAGGTCAAACCTGAATGGCCTCGTGGTTTTCCCGATTTTCTTCAGTTTAAGTCTGAATTTTGCAATGAGTAGCTCATGATCTGAACCACAGTCAGCTCCAGGTCTTGTTTTTACTGACTGGATAGAGCTTCTCCATCTTTGACTGCAAATTATATAGTCAATCTGATTTCGGTGTTGCCCATCTGGTGATGTCCATGTGTAGAGTCGCCTCTTAGGTTGTTGGAAAAGGGTGTTCGCTATGACCAGTGTGTTCTCTTGACAAAACTCTGTTAACCTTTGCCCTGCTTCATTTTGCTTTCCAAGGCCAAACTTGTCTGTTATTCCGGTTACCTTTTGACTTCCTACTTTAGCATTCCAGTCCCCTATGATGATGAGGACATCATTTTTTGGTGTTAGTTCTATGAGGTGTTGTAGGTCTTCATAGAACCGGTCCACTTCAGCCTCTTCTGCATCAGTGGTTGGGGCATAGACTTGGATTACTGTGATGTTGAATGGTTTGCCTTGGAATCGGACAGAAATCATTCTGTCATTTTTGAGATTGTATCCCAGTACTGCCTTTTGCACTCTCTTGTTGACTATAAAGGCCACACCATTTTTTCTACGAGATTCCTGGCCACAGTAGTAGATATAATGGTCTTCTGAGTTAAATTCGCCCATTCCTGTCCACTAGTTCACTGATTCCTAAGATATCGATGTTCAGTCTTGCCATCTCATTTATACACATTATAGATAGCTAATTATGAAATAATTGCAAGGTAAACTATTTTCAGTTCAATAGGTTAATAATTCATATTTGGACAACTTTTCTGCTGTACTTTATTGAAAGGAGAAAAATCACCATTACCTTAATAATAACAATTTTAATAGAACAATTGTGTTTGATTTCTCTACAATTGTATTGTTCTGGAGAACAGAATATAGGCTGGTGATATTGTTGTTTTTCCATATTTTGAAAGCTTCAGGTGACTGTCCAGGAGTTTCAAGTGATTGTAGAGTTTGTTCTGGTTGAGAAGCGTAGACCACAATGTCGTCTGCAAATATGCTAAGTTTGAATTGTCTTTTTCTTATAGAGATCCCATGAATTTGTGGGTGTGAACGTATTGCTTGAGCTAGACGTTCGATAGCAAGGCTGAATAAAAGTGGGGAGAGTGGGCATCCTTGCCTTGTGCCACGGGAAAGGACGATGTTTGCAAATGAAGAGCCATTAATATTGAGTTGAGCTTTGGGAGAGAGGTAGAGAGTGTGAATTGTTTTCAGGAAGTTTGTTCCAAATCCAAAATCTTCAAGGACTGCCTGCAAATAACGTGCAAAAAAAAAATGTCTATACAATACAATTTTTACTAAGTGGCAGGAAACAACAAATGTAAAAAAACTGCTAGAGTCTTAGTCTAAAGCTCTCCAGTTACAAATATCACAGGATAGAGATTATACAAATATGTACAAATTTTAAATAAGAGTTCATGAATAGGTCTTTTGTGTTTAAAACCTTCAAGTTTGCCATAGAAATAACAACGTGGCTCCACCATGTCGAAAGCTTTCTCTATATCTATAGAGAGTATTAAAGATGAGTCTATTTAGTGTTGATGACAAAACTGGATAAGGTTGAGTGTTTTCCTGTTGTTATCTGAAATGTCTCTGTTTGGGATAAAACCCGATTGGTCAAGATGAATGAGAGACCCTATAAACTTATCAAGTCTTGCTGCTAATGTAGCCATAAAAAATTTATAATCAATATTGAGTAATGAGATGGGTCTTACAGAGTTCCATGTAACATCTTGTGGGAGTGTTAGCTTGGTTCCACCCATTCTTTTCAGAGCTGCTGCTGCAAAATGATTGTTATTGATGTATTTATCCATTTCAATGACACTAGTCTTTATTTCTGGAACACTGAAGTCTTTGGCTAGGAGGTGCAGTGAGTGAGCACTGTAACCTTATGTTATTAGCTTTGTATTCCATTTTTTCTGTTCTAAATTTCTTCTCATTTTGGATACATTTGCAGCATTGTCTATGACCAAACTGCATACTAGACATTTACATTTTTGTTCACATGTTATTATGTCGGGTAGCCCCGCCATGGTGTTTTCCCCCTGACTCTGGAATGTGTAATGCTCTGCCAGAGATTCCTGACGATTTTAAGGTTCTGTTTTTGCTTGATAATCAAGATACGGAAATAACAGAAATAGTAGCAAGGTTTCTTCTTAGTGCTATGGCTATACGTTCTGATAAGTAACCATTAGGTTTTTCTGCTTTCATGCTGTTTTTCTGCGCTGTAGCTCCAATTTTATCCTATATGGATTTGTATTTTCTGATCTATATTTAATCTGATCTCCTATTGTATGTGTATACGTATGCCAATAAAGGCTTGTCAAATGTAATGTAATGCTCTGCAGCTGTTTCTCACTTCTGCCTCCCTTATCTAGCCATTGGCCTTGAGCACTCATCGCTCCAGCATGAAGTCTCTGCTGTCTCCCGCTCACCTATGAACCGTTACCCAGTTTCCCCGCGGTCCATATTAATTGCTTATTGGCTCCTAGGTGTCAGGGGGTGTTGTATGAACCCACTATAATCTGGCCACTTTGTATGCTTCTGTGAGGAACCCTTCTCAGGTAAAGGGAACCTCAGGAGCCCAAACGTTTCCCGACAGGTATGAAAGAATGGCACCAATAGCGGGGTTTAAAAATGAAATAAGAGGAAAGATTAATTCTTAATGAAAGGCAGGGAAATGGGGAAAAGGTTTTACGAGAACAAACAGTTGGCAACCAACAAGTGCCCGCTACAAACACCATAAACAATGTTTAGGCTTTCCCAAACTCAGGAAGAACTAATAAAAACTATAAACCCTATCAGAAGGTTCCTTACAGTAAGCAGGCGGTTGTGGTACTAGTGAATTCATACCACCAATAAACCAGGGTTCCCCTGCTTAGGCTCTGAATCCCAACTAGTCCCTGTGTGAGTGGATGTCTGTCTCTTTTTCAACCTGGGTCTGACCTGTTACTCTGGCCAATCCCTTCAGCAGAGTCTGCTCTGCCCCTCTCTCTGGGACATCCTGCCACTGTCTCCCAGACTGAGCGTTTTCTCTCTGAAGGCAGCCGCCCAAAAGGCCCCCTCCTCCAATAGATTCACTCTCTCCACCCTTCCAACTGTCAGCTCTCATTCTCCCCCCCCCCCAGCCCCCTGCTGGATGCATTCCATTGTCATGGAGGCGACTCACCAATCAGAGTGAGCCTCTGCTACTACCTCCCCTCAGAGTGTTTTTTCCTAGTTCATCACAGCTTCATTCCTGACTCAAAGAGTCTAAGATGACTTCACCTTGCTCTGATCAATAAAGTTGAACCTGTTTAAGGACCTGCTTTTGATGCTGAGTTATTGAAGTACCTGACAATTATAGGTTTTGCTGCCACTTCTTGTGAGTATTCTGTTGTGTGTGCATTTCCTGACATATCAATTGTTTCTGCAAGGAAGACATTCCCGTTTTCTGTTCCCGTTTTTCAACATAGGGTGGTTTTTCCTGAGAGAGAGAGAGAGACACCTCGAAACCACCCCTGAACCTCCAAAAGCAGTGCCCTCATAAAGCCAGGCTTGGCTTAAACAGTGGCTTTTGCTGGGAGACTAAACCTCATTTTGGCTGGGAAAACTTGCTCTCGCCTCAGGCATCTTCTCCTGACCGGGTGCCAAGTCATTTGTTTGTCAAATGCACAGGCAGACAGAGACAGTACGCTACTGGTCACTGTGTCTCTATCATGAATAGAATATGTTGTATGTTTCCTGGCCCAAATCCTTTCACATCCTGGAACTCAGGAAATACCTCTTGATAATCTTTACATTTCTGCACCTATCTGCACTTCTCTCACCTACGCCAGACCCATCAAGGTAAACACTGACTCTGTATTTCTGTAGAATGGTCATCCATTCAGCTTCATGCTATCAAACATTAAGGATATTCTCCTCCTTTGTCTGGTACTAGGGAAATACCAGATCACCCTATTACTCCACAATGGGAATCCTATCAATCCATTGTGAAACTAGCTACCACACTTTAACATACCTTCAGGATACATTTGGGGTATAAATATACCCAGTCTTGCACATGCCCAGTGTGATTTAGCTGGGCGCACACAAAGCTGACACCCCTGATCACAATTCAGGTCCTCTGTGGTCTCACTAGTCGGTCCATGCACCTCCTCTCTTCATACCTTGGATTTCTTCATCTCTTCAGGATAGGTATAGTATTGTCCTGATACTCCCCAACCCCCTCTATTTGTCTGCTATCCACTGTCTAAATCTTCTTGTATGCTTGCAGTCCCTGATTTGAATGTAAATATCTACATTATTGTTATTATTTAAATAAAACCCATTTCTGTTATAATTTGGACTCATTGTTTTAAACTAAGGGTCTAAAGGGAACTATCTCCGTAAAAACTGATAGCAGATCCATGCTTATTTCCCTACCTCCTGCTGTGGCCTATCATTTGACTAATTTCTCCCCCAAAACTAAAATCAGCTATTCAACTTTTAAATTGAAGCTGGTAGGGGTAACAGTACAACAGGCTCATTGTGGACATTACTCCACCCATCAAGACATAGGTTAAGAATTTTACGCTCTAGAGATGTTGCACGTTGCTCCATTTCTCTGTCATATACTTTATCCAGCAGTTCAACCCTCTCATAACTCCTTGTAGGCCAGGTCTCCAGTTTGTATGAAAAGGATTCTACCTTCAGTCTATAATCTTTAATACAAGCAGGTACTAACAGTAGCACCCATACAAATTGCACTGCATTAGAAGACACTCTTACCATTCTGTGGACATTGTCAGGCAGATGGAATGGCATGGTTTAAAGCAGTAAGTATACTGATAGCTGCCATTTATTGGTTGCTGCTACTCTCCCCTTCTGGTTCTGTAGGGGACCATTCTCTATACTGTGTTTCTTTCACTTGCTAGTCAATGATTTAGCAGATTAGGACAAAAATGTCAAAAGTAGGCCCTTCTCATGACCAAAGATCTGAGTGGTGAAAGAATTTTGGTGCAGCTGCTAAGAGCCTTTATATGCAGTTCCAGTACTCGGTAAAGTAAACTCTTATTTTTTGAAACTCAGTGTTATTTGACAAGATAACAGAATTAAAGTAACTTTGCTTTTGAGAGAATAAACATAACTTGTAAAAATAGAATTCAATACATATATCTCCTGTCTTGTTTAGCGTTCAGTGTTTGGACATCCTTCTGAATTGGCACAAGCTCCCCAGCGTTCCTCTGCTAGAAGATCATTTGGACGGTCAAAGAGATTCAGCATTACTCGTTCACTTGATGATCTTGAGGTAATATTTAAGACTCTAAACTTTCAGTGTTTCTAATGAAAACAGACTTCAAATGATGAAAGTGAACAGGTGTTCACAAGCCAATTCATTTTGGTGCTTGATCTGTAGATTCAAGAAAAGCTGGAATGTATTTTCTTGATTAAAAGTAAATATATTACTTTATGTTGAATGTATGCATTAATTAACATCATGTTCTAACAAGCTAGGGACCTGTGAGGTTGGGGGGGGGGAATCCCCTGTATTGTCACAAACTTCCATCCCAATCTTACTATATGCTGATGATAACTGTGTTACTCTCTAGAACCCCCGTTGGGTCTGCGCTGATTTCTGTACTCTTGTGCAGAGTATTGTGACTCTGAGGACCTGATTGTAAATTATAGTAAGTCTAAAATGATGCAGTTCTTTAGGTCTTCACGTCAGAAGAAATATCTTGGCACGTAAATGGAAATCTTATTGAACAGGTTACCCAATTTAAATATCTTGAGATTTATTTCCAATCTAATATGTCTTTGATAACTCGTATTAGAAATGCATGATCTACAGCGCTTATTGTTACGAAGGCAATAATCCAGGTTTTTTATTTTAAAGGAAGACAATATATTCCAGTTGCCATTACTGTACTTAAGTGCAAAGTAGGATCGCAATTTTTGTATGAAGCACCTTTGTGGGTTGAAGCTTGTGGAGAATCGATTGACTCCCTTCTGAATTATTTTCTCTGAAAAATTACAGGTGCTCCTAACTGCATTGCTGGAGTTATTATTGAGGGCAGAACTAGGTCTCAGAACCTTTGAACCTCGGATCTGGGCTGCAACCTTTAGATTCTGGGTCAAGATTTTATTCTCCACAGAGTCAAATGGATATTACATGTATTGCAAGCAGACTCTTATCAAAGTCCATGGAGCAAATTGGTTGAAAGTTGCATCCAGACTCTCTCGTGATCTGAAAGAACAAGGGCCTTCCACTGCTCTCTCTTCAATCTTATGCTGTCTGGAAAAATCGGATACTAGAAGTACCATGATAAGAGCACACAGAGTGCTCTCACCTTTATATTTAGGTTTAATGTTACCACAATCTCTTCCAGCCTATTTTGATTTTCTGACAGTTTCATGCTGTAGTTGATTATTTATGCTGGCGAGGCTGAATGCTATTCCATCAGGGGAGCTATTGGGAGACTTAAACAAGGTGCCTTACTCTGAGTGACTGTGCCAATGCAGTTCAGGCCAAATAGACACCCTTCAACATTGTCTATTCTACTGTGATTTGCTTAACGATGCAAGAGATAGTTGGATAAAACCCTATATCCAGAACTCTAGGTGTGAACTGGATAATAAAAGGGGGGGGCAGAAGGGAGAAAGAGTGTGAGAGAGGTAGAGGGAGACAGGAGGAAGCAAAGGTGTGAGGAATAGGATAACCATTCCGCAAGTTTCTTGCGGGTCTCCACTTGTCTATATACTAATAGCCAAGGCACCCCCTGCGTGCGGATATCTAAATCTGCACATCGGGTGCACCTAGGGGGCAAAGAGATTTTCCTGCACATTTGGGGCAATCCCCAGATGTGCAGAAAAATCTGAAAACTATAAAAAACTATAGGGGGATACTTAAATCCCCCCAAAAGTAAAAGAGCGTTCCCTGCTTGGTAGGAGCCACACGGGCCTCGCCGTTGGTGCAGGGGGTGTGTGAAAGCTTGGTGGACCTGGTGGGAACCGTGCAGGCCTTGCCATTGGTGCGGGGGGGGGAGAAGCCTTAGCGGGCCCGGCAGCTGGAAGCCACACAAGCCTTGCCGTTGGTGCCGGGAGGGAGAAGGCTTACCTGCGGCTGCTTCCTTGTCCTCTGCATGGAGCTCCTCCCCCCCACAAGTATTGCGAGTCCCCCTTCTTGTCATGTTCTAACAAGCCCCCTCAACCTGTGAGGTTGGGGGGAATCTTCCCCTACTTTATCTGGTACCCACTTTATCTCTCTTCCAGGCAGTGTCTCTACTTCTTTTTCCCACCTCGTTTTCCTCTCTCTTTTTCTGTCCCCATACATTTCTTTACTTTCTTCCCCTACATTCCATTATTCATGTTTTTCTTTTCCTCCAGGCCTTTCTCCACTTTCTCCCACCTCCCCACTTTGGCTGCTGCTCCCAGCTACTCCCATTGTTTGGATTAGATATATAGATGCAGGGGATGCAGTTTCTGTTAAGAACATAAGAACATAAGAGACGCCAATGTTGGATCAGGCCAAAGGCCCATCCAGTCCAACACTCTGTGTCACACAGTGGCCAGAAATACCAGTGCCATCAGGAGGTCCAGCAGTGGGGCCAGGACATTAGAAGCCCTCCCACTGTTGACCCCCCCCCAAGCACCAAGAAGACAGAGCATCACTTGCCCCAGAGCCCCTAGCTATACCTTGTGTACTGGACTACTATGGAATTTGTCTTATGACGTTTTCCTGTGCGGTCAGTTTGAGGTCCCTGAGATATGTGGTATAAGAGTCTCTTTTGTAATTCCTTTCATTAAATATTGTTATCCCTCATGGCAGCAAGATGTCTAACTATATGTTGGGGGGGAAATCTCTATTTAGTTTTCACATATGATGAACAGGTTCAGTCAACTTGGTTCCATAAAATGACTTTTTGGGGTTGGATTTTGAGTTCTACATGACATGACAAAGTGGCCTCAGCACTTGTAACCTGGTGAATTGGAGTAAGTGGGTGTGGTACTGAAATTGATGAGAATCCTGTTCTACCAGGAAAAGGAATCCTGTAAACTTCTGCTGCTTACTCAAAGGGGCATGGAACTGAGAAGTCGGAAAGAGCAAATAGCATAACAGGCTTGCATACGATTGTAATCTTGCAAGAACATGCAGCTACAAGCCAAAACCAGAGAAAATTGCAACAGGCTTAAAAGAGGGTTCAATCATAGAGCTAGTTAGAGTTTGAAAATAAGGACTTTGGAAGCCTTTTGATCAGCTTTTTATGCAGTGGAAGATTCGGCACCAGTGTGTTTTCTCACAGGTGGCTCATTGTTATGCAGAACTATCTCAGCAACAATTTAAAGCCTGCATGTGGAGCTTCTTGTTTGGAAGCGTAGATGCATAAACAGGAGTTCAATCTGGGTGGGACTCCATTGGGAAGGAAGAAGACACCTCGCCTGCATGTGTTTTGCTGAAAAGAAGAAATAAATACATGTTTGGCATCAACTTGATAGATCTCTCATTTACTTAAAATGAGAGAGAAGTCCCTGAGGGACTATTTATTCATGGATAAAACTTACAACGTTAGTCAAGTATCTGTAAGTATGTTTCGTTTTTTTTAAGTGTATGGAAATCAAAACGCTGGTGTAACGAGCTTCCTTTAATTTTAGCAACTTTTTATAGTTCGAGCAAAAATCCATAATTTTTAGAACAAGAATTAGGTGTTCTTATTATGCTTATTCATTACTACAAACTAATAACATATAATGTTGAGCTGGAAGGTGGTTTCCAATAAGATTTTGTGCTACTTTTACCCTGTAATTTTTAATAGTAATTTTAAGTGTACAAAGATATTATAAAAATGTTTTCAGTAATATGGTTTGTTTATATGCTTGCTGCTTTTTATGAGTTATACTAGGTTTAAGATTTTTTTTTGTTTGCTTTTGTCTATTTACTGTGTAGTGATAGAATATATATTTTACAAAAGTGACTCAGCAATGAACTACTGAAGTTTGTAAAATGGAGCAAAGAAGGATGTGGTAATAAAGAAAACTGGAGACACCAGATATGTTACCAAAGAGTAGTTCATGCCAAAGCGACAAAACAGAGTTCAGTAGTAAATATGTTTATTTTCAATTGGCTCTTGAAGGTCAGCTGTGGTTTATTCATAATTCTGGTTGCTTCCTGTAGATAACAGTGTCTCTGCGTTTGTAATTAACAACAACAAAAAAGTAGGCTTTTATATTCTGTATTTTGTACGAATACAAGAAGGCACTTGGCAACAACACCAACACCAATCTTGTGCATGCTTAATATTAGTACAGAAGCAAGGGAAGGGATCCTTTAGGAAGTTTCTTTCTTTTCGTTTTGGAGAGCCAGTCACATAGAAAGCAGGATTGGGGCTGTGGTTCTGGCCTGATTCCCTTGTGCAGTTTGGTGTGCCAAGAGACCGGCACAGGACTGAGCGCCTCTGCGTCTGCACCTTTGGTGCTGGCCACCTCAGTCTGGAGCTCTAATCTGAGGTGGCAACTGCTGTTGATTAAGCAGTTTGGCATGCATCTTTTGCTCAATTAATTCCAGTTGTTTATCTTTCTTTATGGTGTGTCTCTGTAAAGCATGAGAAAGCACATTTGCCGTGTTGCCAGCGTTTCGTGATCCTTTCTCACTATCTCACCAAAAATGACCAGATAATATCTATGACAAACAAGAATGCCTCAAGGTTTTCCCCCATTGTAGGTGAGGTTGGATGGGGTTGAACAGAGAACTCTGGGTGCATTCTCAGTTGCGTGCTGAGAGCCCAGGTTTCACAGGCTGGTTATGTTAGGGCAGGTCTCTCTTGAATGGTGATGAAGGTCTTGGAGACCTGGGGGAAGGAGGGAGAGCTCTTTTTTGTGAGACTGCTTAAGCTCTGCCGGCTCTGGGGTTTTGAAAATGCAGCTCTTGGTTCCCTCAGAATAGTGATGTTATTGTTTTGCGAGGAAGAGTGAAGACTTGCTTAAACTGAGGTTCTCTGCTAGCTCCCCTCCAACCACGGTTGTGTCTATTCAGCAACTGGGATCCGGTTAATAAAAGGATTCCCCACTTTATTCATTTGGTGAAATGTGTATTGTTCCTCAAATATTGGGTTGTCCTTTTCCATAAACAGGGTGAAAATTAAATCAAGAAATCATTTGTTTATATCTAACAGGATTTTCCTCCGATGTTTCTCAACTGCAGCTTGAACTAAACACTGTAGGGCAAGTTCTTGCTTGCTGCATATCTTTATAAATATACAGTTATACACTAGCAACAATGAAAAACACAAATTATGACAAGGAATTATGATTAGGAAGCGAATTCCTAATATAATTATGATTAGGAAGGGAATTGAAAACAGATCAGCCAATACCATAATGCCCCTATATAAATCAATGGTGCAACCTCATTTGGAATACTGTGTACAGTTCTGGTCACCACACCTTAAAAAGGATATTATAGCTTTGGAAAAAGTGCAGAAAAGGGCAACTAGAAGGATAAAAGGGTTGGAACATTTTCCCTATGAAGAAAGGTTAAAGCGCTTGGGGCTCTTTAGCTTGGAGAAACGACGGCTGAGGGGTGACATGATTGAGGTTTATAAGATTATGCATGGGATAGAGCAGGTAGAGAAAGAGGTACTTTTCTCCCTTTCTCACAATACAAGAACTCGTGGGCACTCCATGAAATTGCTGAGCGGTCGGGTTAGAAAAGATAAAAGGAAGTACTTCTTCACCGAAAGAGTGATTAACATGTGGAATTCACTGCCACAGGAGGTGGCGGCGGCTACAATCATGGATGGCTTCAAGAGGGAATTAGATAAGCATATGGAGCAGAGGTCCATCGGTGGCTATTAGCCACAAGGTATAGATAGGGACTCTGGGGCAAGGGGGGGCAACAGTGGGAGAGCTTCTAGTGTCCTGGTCCCACTGCTGGATCTCCTGATGGCACCTGGTATTTTTGGCCACTGTTTGACAGAGTATTGGACTGGATGGGTCATTGGCCTGATCCAACATTGGCTTCTCTTATGTTCTTATGACTAACTTGGTAGGCTTTTTTATTAGTGTGGTATAAAAACCTGGGAATTCTGATTTATTAGAATATTGTACACATTTATTAGAGTATTGTACACAGGTAGCTGTATACAAAAAACTTAAAGTTCTGCACCATTGCAATCCAAACACTTCAGTTATTCTACAGTAATTCTATTTTGGAGCTGCGGTGGCTCAAGTGGTTAAGACGCTGAACTGCAGGCTGTGGAAGGTCAGTAGTTCAGCAGTTCGAGACCCGGGTGCTGCATGATGGAGTGAGCTCCCGTCTTTAGTTCCAGCTCCTGCCAACCTAGCAGTTCGAAAGCAAGAAATTGCAAGTAGATAAATAGGTGGGAAGGTAACAGTGTTCTGTGCGCCTTGGTGTTTAGTCATGCCGGCCACATGACCACGGAAACGTCTTCGGACAGCGCTGGCTTTTCGGCTTTGAAATGGAGATGAGCACCGCAACCCTAGAGTCGGATTTGACTGGCTTTCGAGCAAGGGAACCTTTACCTTTACCTTTAATTCTATTTTGCATAATTTATTCCAGCATGCTGGAATTGCAAGGCAATTTAAATTGTGGATTCAAATTAAGATTTTAATCACTAAGAAAAGCATCTGATTTAAACCACTGTTTTAAATCAGATTGCTTACATATATCCTAGTAAGCATGAATTAGTATCATCATCATATATTCTAATAGTCAACCCAGCCAAATCTGAGGATACTTAAATCCAGAGATTGGAGCTATGAACAGACAAGATGGATTGTTTGACAAACCTGGAAAATGCTTAAGTCTTAAAACAAATACATTGGGGAGGGTAAAAGATCCTCAGATGATAAAAAGAATGCTTGTAGCTTTAAGAAAAGAATGCCATCAGTGGCTGTTGCTTAGGCAACTGTATCAGTTTTCCAGAATTCCAGGCTTGGTTTCTGTCAGTAAAAGGCAGGGGAAAGGGGTGTGACTCTTTTTGGGGCTGTTTTGGCCTTTGAGGGAGGACTCATTGGAGACAGGCCCAATAGCAACCATCTGGTGACTTGCTACCACCCAACTTGCAGGACCTTGCTGCTTGCGACTGTTCAGCAGCAGCCACCCCACAAAAGCCAGTGCAGTGTAGCACTTAGAGTTTCAGATTAGGACCTTGAATCCCCCTTATGCCCTGGAAATTCACTGTGTAACCTTGAGCCAGTTATACATTCTTAGCTTAACTCACAGGGTTGTTGTGGGGATAAATGGAGGAGAAGAAAATTATGTAAGCTGCATTGGGTCTCCATTGTGGAAAAAGGCAAGATATAAATGAAGAAATAAGTAAGATGGAGGACAGATAAAAGGTAGATTAGTAGGTAGGTGTGAAGGAGAGAAGGAACCCGGAAAAGGTGAGCAGATGGGAGTTGCTAGGATGAGAGGAAGAGGAAATAGTGTGGGGAGAGAATGCGGGAGAAAGTGAAGTGCCCCCTGCAAGTTCTTGCAGGTTCCCCCAGTACAAATGGGCCCAGCTCAGCTGGCACTGTGTAACTAGGCCATAGTTCTCCTGGGAAGTGGCAGCCAGGGGCCAGGTGGGAAAGAAAGCTGAAGACAGGGGGGCTTGTAGGTGGAGGAAGCAGGAAAAGGGAAAGGGCTTGTACTTATGCAGCCCTCCCAGGAGGCAGGGGCTGGGGTTCAGCAGGGCAGGTCATTGGCAAGGTTGCAAAGAGGAAACAGGGGCCAGTCCAAAAGTCACGCGCTCCAGAAAGAGCAAGTATGCCAAGTCCAGTCTAGGGTCAAGGGATTCAGGGAGCAAGTCCAGTCCAAGGTCAGGGGTTCCAGAAAAGCTGGTAGTCAGGTCCAGTCCAAAGGTCAAGGTTCCAGCTGTCCAGTAAGGTCAGTGATTCAGTAGCAATGTAGCAATTGCATCCACAAAACTACTGTTTCTTGCGGTTGGTTTTATAGCCAAGTCTTAACAAGCTACACTCCCAGCCAGTTCCTTGGCAGTCATCCTGAAATTACTCATCTGTCTCATCAGTTGACAGCTGATGACAGGCCATGAGTCTCGCACTCCTCCTTTCCTGCAACTCAACTTGCCTCTGACAGTGTGGACGCTGTAGGAGTGTGGGTGAGCAAAGTGGGCTGGGTGGGCTTGTTTACTGCTTCAGAGCAACAAGGTGTCTTGGTTTCAGCTGTGTCTGCTCAGCTGGTAACCTGATTTCTTGTTGCTCTCCTACTGGCTCAGAGACAGCTGCAGCCAGTTGTTCAATTACTGGTGGAGGGCCAGCTGCAGGTAGCTCTTCATCTCTGGAATCTGTGCTGTCAGTGAGCACAGATTGACTTACGACAGGGCTTTCAGGAAAGAAAACTGGACATAGTGGGGGAGGGGAAAGTGAGATGCCCCTTCACGTGGGTCTCCCACCTGTGCATACTTATTGATTGATATAACATCTGTTTGCAACTTAATTAAACGCACATTCTGTCTAGGAGTATAATTTCCAAATCTCTTGTAATGCAACCAACATACCTTTTACACTAACAGAATTTATATCTGGAAGTTAGAACCTTTAATCAAAGACTAAAAAGAGCAATCCTAAACAGGTTTACTCAGAATCCCATTCTGTTTTATTGAAGAAGGCTGACTCCCCAAAAAGTGTTCTTAGGATTGCCTTGTAAGCTGGTAGTTACTGAGCAGTAAGTTATGTTAGATCCTGTCTTGCATGAGCTAATTTGTGTTTGCAAAAGTAAAACTTTTCTTTGCAGCCAGATGTGTCCCCTGAAATTGTGCTCCTGGGTTCAGTGGACCCCCAAGATCAATATTGTGGGTAAAGTGGGGATGTACAGAAGGAGAAAGGAACCAACGAAACTTTGACACCCCCCCTTTAACTCTGAATGAAGTGCCTTTTACTAGTGAAAACATGGTTATAATCTAAGGCCGTGTGAACTTCCGGTTTGTGGATCAGCGATGGCGGTCGTTCTCCCAGACCTCGGGGGAGCGACTCGCACACCAGCGGCATGGAGGGGTGCTACCTCAAGTAGCACTCACACGGAGCCTTTGCGAAAGGCTCCAGGCCATAGGGCTTTTGAGGGGCAGCCTCTTCGACGGCTAAATGTCAGAGAATTGAGGCTTCCTTCCACCCTGACGATCCTGCCGCTGTGTGACCCTCGGGCACAAGCTGATTCGACTGGGACAAGCGCTGGAGATAGAGCGGAATATCATTTACTGTGAGCGAGGTCAGAGAAATGACCGACAATGAATGTGAGTTAAAAATAAACTGAATATTTTAAAAGCGAACTACCCCCCCGTGGGAAAAGCGGAGCACAAAGAGGGACGCCTCCTATGCGAACAGACAGATAAGCGTAATGAAGGGGGCAAGGGGAAAACAAGCAGCGATTTTGTTTTGAAAGACTTAATTGAGCGCTGACAGTGAGGTGACGATTTTTCGAGTCCGTGAGAAGTGGTTTGGAATTGTAAACAATCGTATAAAATGGCGGCCTTGCAAAGAAAGTTTAAAGCGAAACCGGCGGGTAGTCAGAGCCCAAAACCAGAAGAGGGAGCAGACATCATGAAAATGTTAGCGGATATGCTCAAGCCAGTGATGGAGCAACTCAATGGTATTAACCAGCAACTGACCTCGCTGAATCAAAATTTCACATCCCAGCAGCTACAGCTGGCAGAAAAGGTGAAGAAGGTGGAGCATACGACTGAGAGAATTAAAGAGATAGACGTCACAAACAAGAAAATGAAGAAAAGAATGGGGGAAGTTGAAGCAAAACAAAACTTCCAAGAAAAAAGCCAACATGATTCTCAGATTCCAGGGAGTTCCTGAATCACAAACGGAGGATCTGAGAAAGCTGCTCAGCGAGATTATTGCTCCAGCAATAGGCTCAACAGTGGATGAACTAGTAAAAGAGATGGAGACTGCTTATAGGGCATACTCCAATTATATTTTAAAAAATAGCCTGCCTGGAGAAATTGTCAGATTCTCAAGAAGACAGACCAGAGATGCTATTTTAAAAGCGACCTCAGCAACTCCACTGACAATGGCGAATATAAACATTAAAACTTTAAAAGACATTCCATTTGAAATTCACCAAAAGAGGAAAAGCTATAAGGACTTAATTTCTTTTCTTCAAACCAATGGAATTTCGTACAGGTGGGCGATTCCAGAGGGTGTCATCTTTAAAGTCAACAACAAAAGAGAAAAGATTGACTCCATTTTCAAAGCCAAAGAATTTTTGAGACGCCAGTTGGGAATGGAAGAAGAATTCAAAGATGAAGAATCTAAATCAAGTGACTCTGCTACCTCTGGAATGGAAGAGGGCTCTGCTGTAGAAACGGGTGCAGGCGCAATGAATGTTACATATGATTTCAGAGACAGAAAACCGAAGTAAAGGCAGAAGGACTCTGAAAATTGCCTTTTGAAGCAACTAACAAGAAGATGCTCAGAAGGTTCTCTCACAACAACTAACATACTAACGTATAAGCCGAGACAAACAAGAACTCTACAAGTATATTGTTGTACTAACACTTTTATTAATAACATTTAGACTAACATGGATATGATCTCCTCCTCTTGAGTTTTTAGTGTAGTGTGGTTATCTATCCTTTATCCTTAGATGTTAGGGGGGCCCCCCCTCATATTTTCTTTGTAGTTTTGTAGTCTTATAAAAAATAATTAAAAATATCCCTCCGGAGATTTAAAAAAAAAGAAAAAAAAGAATCTAAGGCAGTGTTATGTCATAGAAATGCCTGTATTGTTTGCTTGACAGAGTATAAATATTTGTAGCTTACACAATAATGAATACAATCTATGCCCTTTTGTATCTCAGTTACAGTGTCTGACCTCAAGTCACCTATGTTTGCTTTTGATTCATTCTTCTACACGCATTAAGTCAGGTTTCTTAGTTATGGTTGATTCATGGATTCTGTTCTAAAAAAAATTATGGATACAGTGATATCGATTTGTTTACATGTTTTAAAAACCTGGTTTTATCCTCCCTGATTCATTCTGGCTTTGGTTGTTTTAGGAGGCAAGGGCCTTGAAGTCCCAACCACTGGAAACCTTACACAGCCACCTCTCTAACCTCTGATATCAGGCATTGCTTATATTGATCCCGGTCACACGGCGAATTTGCTGTGGGAGAGCCATGGGTGGTGGGCGGATTATCGGGGCACGATCACACCACAACATCTGGCACCCGTGGCCAACCCGTGGGGCATACCGATGAACGCAATAAAAAAACAGTACCTCATATGTAGTGGCAAACGGTTTGCCACGGGCTGCCTCCGGACTCCTGCGGTGTGATCGCGCCGGCCCCTCGTTAATGCGCAGGCGGGGAGGACAGGATTCGTGGTTTGCTGCCAACGCGTCGGATCGCGTTCTGGTGGCTCTAATTGCACCAGAGCAATTAGCCACGCCTCCCCCCCCGCGTTATCTGGCCCGTGTGACCGGGGCCATTGTTAAGTATATCTTTGCATCTATGAGGGCTGGGGGCTTTCTTTTTTAAAAGGGAGAAAGTTCAGACTCTCAGGATACAGAATTCTGCACCCATTGACACATCCCGTTTTCTGCACTTCTGTGGAATGAAAGCATGACACAGCTGTAATCATAGTAATGTTTTTTGTGTACACGTGGATCAGAATTGCATAAAGTACATTATATCATTTATTAGAGAGGACTTGTTAAATACCAGATTGATATTTACCGTCCTTTTGTGCTAGATAACTGAGAGACAATCTGAATTCATGAAGAACATAGCTTTCCGCAGTGACCGGTTGCTATGGGTAACATAAAGGGAGTAAAATAGAACTTCATGTGCAGTGCTTCTAAACTTTACAGGCATTTTTGTACAGGCAGTGAATAGCATTGGGTGGTTGATTTTAGCTCTTGGAAAGCTACTCTATTGAGAAAATGATCCTTCATCAAAAATAAAGATGAATTTAGGAAGGGTACTGCTGGCAAAAATAACTGCTTTGTCTTATGATGAACAGGTAAGTCATGTGATTTTAATTTCAGCTCACAAACAGCATTCTTGCATTAGAAATTAGACCCTAGAATTCAGTATTCAAAGTTTAGGGTTTATATTAAAGTTAATGAAAGAAAATGTATGGTATTTACAAAGTCTTGCTCATCACATTTTCCTGTAAACCTTAGGTTTACAGAAGATTTTTGAAGATGAGAATTGAGTTGATAAGTCATCTGCTTGTGGTGCCCATTGCTTATGTTTGCAATAGATAACACAAGTTTGTATTTTTGGATGGAGGGAAAGGTAACAGATTTCATTTTTAAGAGCTGTGTTTCATTTGACGTTGACTAGTTGCTATTTTTCAGTTTAACAATAAAATACTTTATCTTCTGTTCTGCTGTGGTGTTTTGATGAAAGCAAATAAGATAGATGTGGAAAGAAAATAATGTGAATGTTATTTTGATGTAAGGAAATGTTACCAAATAATTATTGAGTAAATCTCCACCATATGTACATTTCTTCTTCTCAAAATTTCTTTGATGTTATTCATTTTGAAAAAGGAACATGATTCACCTCTTAAATAAGGAAGAGATAAGAAATACTGTCATCTACTCTCTTAAAAAAAGACAAGATAATTTGTTTAACAGAATATCAGTACATTTTTAAAATTCAGAATAAAATAAATTTAGTAATATCTGGGACAGGACATAGGAGTGAAAGTATTATGTAGAAAACAATATATCTTGAAAGGCACTGATTTCATAGTAGTGGTATTTCTGAATGTCATCCCATATTTACATGGTTAATGCTAATGTTAAAGAGAAAGTTTTCCACTTGAGAATAACTGCAAAAGAGTTCTGTGTCTCAGAATCTGTTTGCAGCTTTCTGGGTTATGGATGAACAGTAGAGATCATGATGCAGCTTCCATTTTCATTTGACATTAAATTTTAACAATTCCAATGACAATGTAATCTGCATCATAATTTCTGTTGTCCATCTGTAATCCAGGAAATTTAAACCGTGGCTAGGATGCCAAGCTCTGGGTCACCCACTTTTGCCTTTCAGTAGCAGCTCCTCATAGCTGGTGGCGTGTAGCATGGGAGAGCTGTTTACTTCCCAGGGGTGTTGTAGTACTTTCTGCTAGAAGGAGGACACTGAAAAACTCACATGTAGTGCCTCTGGGTAGTCAAAGTATTTTTGATAAGTTACTGTTGTCACCCTTACAACAGCCACCTGGGCATTGCAGAAAGGTGGGATGTAAATATTTTAAATCAATTAAATAAACACTCCTGTCAGCGAGACCATTATTCGAATCCCCAGATGGGTTTATTGTTAGTAGTAGCAGTTTGACAGAGGAGATGCTGAGATTGTGGCTTGCCAAAGGCAACCTGTAGCAAGTCCAGTCATAGAGACAGCATTTGAACCAGTGACTTGGTCATGTGTGGGAAATGGCCAAACTAGGCAGGGCACCAGGAGGTCTGTTCCAAAAGTAACTTTAAAAAAATCAGTGCCACCATGGGGGGAAGGGGCTTGCAAATCTGGTTGGAGCTTCTGTGAAATAGACTGGGCATTGGATTCCCTTTCCTGATCAAAATCTGCCCCTGTGAACAGCAAGGGTTGCCAACAGCCTGGAGAGAAAAAAGCATACTGCTCCTTTAATAGAAATTTAGTGCATGAAAATGGGCATTTGAAGCTTTTCCTGGCCTGGAGGTAAATACTATCCCATTTAGCCTTCACTCAAGGGACAAGGCATTTTTTTTCTTGAGGCTGTTGGCAACCCTACAGATAACTGCTCCCCCCCCCTACATGAACATTCAATGTAGATAGCATAGCTAATCGCTTTTATCTGGCTTGTTTGCATAAAGCTGTCTAAGGCCAAGCTGCATGGTATGTGTAGGAGAGCTGTGATCAGGTTTCCTGACACATTTCTTAATGTGACAAAGCAGCTGTGGGAGTGGGGCAGTTGTACTAAGACAGGGGGGAGGGTTAACCACACATGCTGTGCTGTGTTTCCAAAAGAAATCACACCCACATCCAGCTCCTTAACTCCGACATCACAGGGGGAAAGAGAAGGCACCTGCCTTGTTCCTGACTTCTTTCTCTAATGGGGCTAATGGCGATTTAAGCTTGCAGCATGTTATTGGGAATCAGTCAGGGGAAAAGGAATAAATTCCTTCCCTTACCCCATCTCACAATCCCAACAGAAACCAGGCCCTCCTTCAGTTGCTTTCAGTTTAAATAAGTTGGGAGCTCTATAGTGTAATCCTAAAATTACTTCTAAACTCGTTAACTTGCAGGATTTAGAAGGGTGTAACTCTGTTTAGTATTGCAGTGCTAGTCTTGGATCTCTCACATAATGTGTAATTTGTCCTCAAGCTAGTGGTTATGGCTATATTGTGTAGAAGCGAATTCTGTAAATCAATCATGTGTGCAACTTAATAGGTTCTTGAGCTGTAATATATACATTAGATGTATTTTAGTCCTTTTGGAATACATTTTTTCCCCTGAGTAACATTGTTTACAGTGATTTTGGTATTGGTATGGTCTTAACTTTAACACTCAGATGTGTTCAGGTGGGTAGCCGTGTTGGTCTGAAGCAGCAGAACAAAATTTTATAACTTGGTTGATCTTAAAGGTGTTGCTGGTCTCAAACCTTGCTCTGAGATGTGTTTGCCTTTAATTATGTGCATTCTGGGCTCCAGAAAATAAATGCTTGTGGTAGGTCAGGTTTAGGTTATTTTATGGAAATCAGTTAAACATATTCCATGCAAGATTTTAAAATTTATTGAAAACTTAGTTCATAGATGGAAGTGATTTTCAAGACAATGTCAGAATGCCAAAGTATGGCCCCGGTAACACGGCAAAGTTGCCGCGGGAGAGGCACGGATGGTGGGTAGATTATCCAGGCGCGATCACACCCCAGCATCTGGGAAGTGGAGCGCACTCATGGCTTACCGCCGACAATGCGAGTTAAAAAACTAGTACCTCCAAGGTACTAGTAAACGTTTGCCACGGGCTGCCTCCAGACGCCCGTGGTGTGATCGCGCCGGCGTGCGGCATTCCCCTCCGGTCCCTCATTTACCCGCCGGTGCCGAGGGAAGGACTGGTGGTGTGCCGCCGGCACGTCTGATCGCATGATTGCGGATCAAACTGCGCCGGGGCAATTAGCCATGCCTTCCCCCCGCGATATCCGGCCTGTGTGACCGGGGCCTATGTAGAGAATGGGTTCTTCCACAAAGATAGCCTAATGCTGGAAAGAGGTTTTCAGATAGTTGAAAGTAATGTTATTTATTTATTTATATATTTATTCACAACATTTGTATCCTGCAAAAACTCTCAGTGTGCAGGCTTTCATATAAGTCATTCTCAATATAATGAATGAAATCATGTTTGAGTGAGTCAAAGAAGTTTTCAGTTGATGTCTCATACAAGCTTAAGCTTCACTTTATTTAAAGAATATTTTAAAAATTAAGAGTTTTAATGTTTTGATTGCTTTGTTTACGATCTGGTTTAAACTTTTTGTCTGGCTAACTTAATTTAAAAATGGGACAGGGCAAAATAACATTTTTGGCCTGAATGTGGTAAAATAAGCAAGAACAATTAACAGGAAGGCTGAAAGCTTCAAAATGAACATAATTGCCAGTTGAATGTGACTATGGTCAAACTTACTCACTTGCAGCAGGTCATTGCCCCCTCCCCAGGCCCATGGGGTGGTTCAAGTGTTCCGCTCAAACAGTGCAGCAAAGCAGCTTTGCATTTGGGCTATATATTCTACAGAGTCACAGTCAGGTTGTGCCTTGCTAAATAAAGTACATTTCTACATACGTGTTGTACGTTGCAGCTGTTTTTGCATTCTGTGGCAAACCAAATCAGCTAACAAAATCAGCTGTGTTGCAGGAGAAGCCAGGCTGTATCCAGAGTTGTGATTGGGTCATTAAAAAGACACTGAAATTGTAGAACCTTTTGTGGTTCCACTCATCACATTTTTAAAATGATGAAATGTACAGACTCTTTTATCGCCTGTTCCATTGGTGGCATGAGTTCTGATCACAAGTTTTGTCCCCTGGCCTCAGGGATGGCCATGCACCTTTTTAAAAGAAATGACCAGAGCAAAAGAAAATAAACCAGGAACTGTAAAAATTGTAACATCCTGCCCAGTTCAGTTGCCTTTCCTTTTAGTCATTAGCAACAACAGTTTTATTTTAATGCAATGATACAATCAGTAAAACAAAATATAGCAATTGTAAATGTTTGATTGGTAGAGTTCTTTCAGCATCCAACATCTAGTCTCAGTGGCTACACTGAAAAAGAGAGCCATTGTTCCAGGGATATGTATGTTCTCCCCAACACCAGGAAGGCTGACTGTCCTACTCAGAGGCCATTTCGGGGGGGATCGCCGTTCCCCCGGGTGAGGTACGGGGGGCGGGGCACATGATGAAGCCCCGCCCCCTGCTTCCGGCCGCCCTGCTTCCGGCCCTCATTCAGCCAGGAGGAGGCAGGAAAAGAGGGAGGGTAAGTTGCTTCCTCCCTGCCTCTCCCCACCCCTGCCTGCCTGGGGCCAGGGAGGGCCTTCGCGGGGCTTCCTTGCACTCCCGCCGGCCTTGCAGGTCCACCGCCGGGCCTCTCATGGGGCTCGGCAGTGGAGCTGCAAGGCCGGCGGTGGCGGCCGGGACCGTTGGGGGCGGGGTGTGTGGCCTTATGACACACTTTCGGTGATGTCAGGGGGTGTGGCCTTATGACACACTTCCGGTGATGTCAGGGGGTGTGGCATATGCTAATGAGTTATGCTAATGAGTTCCCCTAGCTCTTTTTCTACGAAACGACCCCTGGTCCTACTGAATGGCCACATACCAAAGCCAGGAGTGGAGCAACTGCATGGTCTTTAACTTCCTTATAGAAATTACGAAACGAAGGCACATGGGACTTACCCCTGCACCATGAGGACCTAGTTGGTCATTTGTGGGGATGTGCCTGCAACAAACATCAGGGGTTGCTGATGGCAAAATCGTGCAGCCTGCTAATGTAAGAGCTACAATAAAAGAGTAATTCTGGTGTTAGTGAATTTTGGAGGCTGGGAATCTCTTTCTTTTAGAATGAGGATGAGATAGATAAAGATTGAGCAGAAAAGGCTGAGTGGGGGTGTGACTGACTGGCCAGGGTCACCCAGCAAGGCCCCATATGGCGGAGGGGGGATTTGAACCAGGACCCCCCAGATCCCCATCAGACACTTCAGCCTCTCTGTGCCACACGACGAGATGCAACCGGAATTTGATCTTGTGTGCTTTTGAATTGTATCAAGTCCAGTCATGGTCAAATACTTCAGAGGGTATAAAAACAGCCTCCTGTGCTTCTGACTCTGTCCTTAGGCTGATGGCTTTCATGCTGCAATGTGAAGACTGACCATTTGCTTCTGTTAGCCAGCTATGCTCATTATTTATGGGGGCTTATGTGTAACTCATGTTTCTCTTTTTCTCTCTTTGCAGTCTGCAGCTGTGTCTGATGGAGGTAAGCTCAAGCTTCCTGGGGGAGTGCATTAATGTGTGAAAAGAACCAAAGTTCTTTAATTAGCTGCTATGGCAATGGATAACATAGTGTCAATACTTGTTTGTTTGGTAATCTTTTAGGCTGCCCAAAAATCCAAGGATTTTACGTGCTGAGGACTGGTGTTCAAGAGGACATTGGCTTTGTCATGGTTCTGTGACTATAGATGAGATAAAATTTTCCATCCTTGATTGCTTGATGGGTGAAAGTACAGCTGGAAATCTGCTCTAGTTTAACACAATTGTCCTTTATTTATTTAGGCTTCCATGACCCTCAAGTTTTAAGGCAAGAGAGCCATGAGGGGGTAGGCCAGTCGTTCAGAAATGGGGCCCAGAATGGGCACCAGCAAATGGAGTAGGGTAGCTGTCTGGTTTCAAGGACTGTGCCAGGTTGACTGTTTGAACAAATGGCTCAGAAAGGTGAGCTGTCTGGGCCAGGAAGTTTAGTCATCTGGTGAACTATTGTAGTACAGAGATTAAGAGCATGGGCCATGTATCAGGAAGTTCCTGGTTCAAAACCTTGTCTCAGCTATGAAATTAGTGGGTGGCCTTGGACAATCCATTGTCTTTCCACCTCAGACACCTCCACTGTAGATAAATGAGCTTGGAGCCCTATAAGAACAGGCAGGGAGGGCCTGGTCTTCTGAAAAGATTATTTATGGGAGGGAAACAGTGGTGCCAAGGAGGAGGGCTGGGGAAGCCTGAGCTGTACAGCATGGCACGGCGTGGCATGTGGGGCATTAAATCTCTCTGCTAGCCCTAAATCACAGAGCATGATGGTGCTGCAGATCACCAAAGAGAGGTTATGCCAGCAGGAGACGGTCACCCTCTCCCAGCACTACACGATCTGGAGGATTTTTTCCCCCTTTTTTGTTTATTACATTTTATCTTAAAGGTAAAGGTTTCCCTTGCTCGAAAGCCAGTCGAATCCGACTCTAGGGTTGCGGTGCTCATCTCTGTTTCCAAGCCGAAGAGCCAGCGCTGTCTGAAGACGTTTCCGTGGTCATGTGGCTGGCACGACTAGACGCCGAGGTGCACGGAATGCTGTTACCTTCCCACTGAAGTGGTACCTATTTATCTACTTGCAATTTCTTGCTTTTGAACTGCTAGGTTGGCAGTTATCTTACTTGGGGGCAAAAATGGACTCCACAGCAATTAAAACGTAGCATAAAATACTTCTGGGTGAGTGGGGGTTCTCACCTCGAACTGGATCCAGGCATGATGGAGGGGTGTCTGGCTGCCCTCTCCTGTCCATCTAATAACTTTTTCTGGTTCTCAAAGATTCAAAACCAGGGGGGGGGGGATCTGATACCAGTGTCAGTATCCACTTGTTAAAGACCCGGCATGGTTTGGAGCTGTGCAAATCTCTTTTTAAAACAGCCTCATACTCTTTGGCACAGACTGCACTGAACTCATACTCATGATTTTGCCAGTGAGTAACCCTGCCCAGTTTTGGAATGTGGGATGGTGAGAAGTGCCCAGTTGAATGCTTGCCATAGCTGTTACTTCAGTGAGCAGAGCTCTGTGCCCTGAATGGATGCATCCGTCAGAAATTCCTTAGGTGTTATGCAGCATGTTTCTTAGAAAGATGCTGTTTGTGGCTTTTCTGTGCCTCTGTGGAATCCCAGCAGCCTGACTGGATGGGGTCAAGGCTACATTCCTTTAGGTCAGCAGAGAAGTTTTCATTTTGTTGCTTACTCAGCCAGCCTGAGTTACCCTTTTTGTTGAGGTCATAAACCAGTGACTCACCTCACCTCACCTCACCTCCCGATTTCTAGCCATCTCCCAGTTTCTTGCCTGTGTATGGGTATAAGAGCAAGCCACATTAGGGATCTATGACTGGATCTCCCAGTTCATAGCCAGATCTTTAAAAAAACCAAAAAAACAGTTCACATGCAAGTGGGAGGAGATCAGGCCATGGTGCCAGAGAAGGAAGGGTTAAGTCTTCCAGTCATGTCATTTCCCGGTAAAAACTGCCCTCTACCAGACTTCTGCTAGCTTGTGCAGAGATCAGCGTGGTTACTGGCATGTCCCTACTTTCTTTGTGAAGTACTGATGGGTTTGAGACCTATCAATCATATTTTTCCCATTTTTCCTCCAAGGGGGTCTAGGCAGCATACAAGATCCATCTTTGCAAGGGGTTCTGTGATGTTTCTCTTACATCCACCTCCATTTCATACTAAGTTGGGCTGACAGTGACTGGCCAGTGAGTGAGGAGCTTGGCTAGGTAGAGAATTGAAAAACAGGTCTCCGCAGCCCTAGTCTAGCATTTTAACAGCTACACACACACACACACACACATTTTTCTTTTCAAGCTCAATATGTGCTTTTTTTCTTTGGTTGACTACCAGGAAAAGTAACTTAGCAGTGTTGATTTATAAGTTGTCTTCGATTTCTTACCCTGCCAAAGTGCAGCTGCTGTAGTTTCATTCCAGTATAATGTGAATAATTCATGTTCCTTTAGCAGCAGCAGTGAAAGGTCCATTCTTTAAATTATTGATGTCGTATTTTATAATGTTTCTTGTTAAGTGTATTGATGGTGTATCTTGTGGATGTAAGAGAAAATAGCGGATCAGCTCAAAAATATGTAATCTGTTGAAGAGCCTTCAGAGGACAGCACAGTAGTATACTAGGACGCATTAGAGAAGAATAATGTGCCAAACAGCTGAAAGATCATCTACCAAATGTCCTCTAGGAGATTATACCTGCGTTTGGTATGGATACAGAAGGGTGGTTTTCAGTGAATGGTTGGAAGTATTTGGTTAAATGGCATCATAGTGGCTCTTATCAACTGTATCCAGGTAATACCTTGAATAATTCTGTAGGTGGACTTTTATTTTAGAAGTTTAGTAGGATTGTGTTGACTTTTTCACTTTAACAAACGTTGCATGGAAAATGCTGTTTTGAAAGGGTATTAACAGTGCAGTCCTGTGCAGAGTTACTCCAATCTAAGCCCAATAAAATCAATAGATTTAGTCTGGAGTAACTTTGCAAGAATGGCACAGTTATTTGCTTATATATATTGAACATAATCATTTAAATCAGAATGTTCTCATAATCAAGATTGTTATTAGGTTTTAGTTTCCTCTATTTTATCATGTATTATTTTAAATAAAAACTGCAATTTTAAAAAGTGTAAATAGGAAATCTACTGAATTTGACTGTACATGCTGTGACAGATCTCCTACTCTTCATTTTTATTTGTAATAATTGTGAAAATGTTTCCCACACTACATAAAGGAATGTATTGTTCTTTGTGTATAAATTACATTTTAAATTATTAGAAGGATTTTGTTTTTTGCTTCTGCTAGGATGCATATATAGACTGAAATTTAAAATTTAAGAACAGATAGGTGCTGGGACAGGTCCTCTCACCCCAAAACTGCCCTTCCCCGAGGCTTTGACAACAGAAGTAATTCATAGTGGGGAAAAGTGGTTGGGGAGAAGCATTGGGGGAGGGTTACCCAGGCAGCACTTTAAATTGACCCTCCCCCCAGTTTTATATCAAATTGCCACAATTCACGCTATGGTATGGGTCGTGCTGTTGTAATGTCTAGTTAGTCTCTTGAATGTAGTGAGAAGGCTGCAGCAAAGGAATATAAAAGCACCGGAAATACCCACTGAGGAGTCTTGGGGGGGGGGACTGCTTTTGTGATTGTCATTTGTGAACTGCAGGGTAAGCCCTACCATAGAGGCAACGTAGGCAACTGTCTGGCGTGCCAAAATTTCAAGGCTGCCTGCCTCAGCTTCATAACAATTTAGGATTGCCTTATTGTTTTGCATTGGGTTTAACCAGTGTTGGCCAAGGGGCAGAATGTCAGTATTCCCAATATGAATCAGAGTGGGAGCCCACTTTTGGGGGAGATGCACAAAGGTGGTTTGGCCGCTTGTGGGCATGGTGGTGTCTCCTGCATTCAAGGAGGCACAGTCAAGAAAGTTCTGATTTTGGTTTTCTGCATAGGCAAAGGAAAGAAAAAAGTAACAGTAAAAATGAAAAAGAGAAAATAGTTAACTCTTGTTCATTTCATATATTACATGGCACATTGTAAGTCACACCATGGGGAGAGAACTGAAATATTGCCATTATGATTATTCATGGGCAGCAGAACATTTTTGGCTTTTGGCGGACCTTCAGCCACTGTTTGTGGAAGATCCTTGCTTAAATGACTGGCAGAGAGAGAGAGTTTTCCGGTGAACTGGTGTAGAATAGTACTAAAAGTTGTCTGTGACATACTGTTAGATACAATGGCAGAGGATTGCCAGCAGGGGGTTGGGGGCTATCCAGTGTTTTGCACAGAGTGTCACATGTATGACTATCTGCCCACTGGGCAGAAGTCTTGGGTGTGTGCTCGGTGCAAGGAGCTCCTGGTTCTCAGGGAACGTGTGTGCTCCCTTGAGGCCAAGGTGGCTGACCTGGAGAAGCAGAGACAGTCAGCTAGGCACACAGAAAAGACTCTCGGGGACTTGTTAGCTACGTCCCACTCTGGATCTGGCAGCCCCGCTGCTGTCAGGGAGCATGAGGGTCTAGGGGAAACAGGGCACCATGCTGAGGATAAGGGGAATGTGCCCTCAGAAGGGACCTCTTCCCCAGCTGGTGAGCGGCTCTCCTTTTGCACCAAGGAACCATCCCTGAGCAGGGTGGGAGGGGGGCTCTTGGTAGTGGGTGATTCGATCCTTAGGCAGGTAGACAGCTGGGTGGCGAACCCGCGTACTGACCGTATGGTGACTTGCCTGCCTGGTGCAAAGGTAGCGGACATTACGCGTGTTTTAGATAGGCTGGTAGATAGTGCTGGGGAGGAGCCAGTGGTCGTGGTGCATGTCGGCACCAACGATGTGGGGAAATGCAGTCGTGAGGTCCTGGAGGAGAAATTTAGGATGCTGGGCAGGAAACTTAGGTCCAGGACCTCCAAGGTAGCCTTCTCAGAAGTGCTACCTGTTCCACGCGCAGGGCCGGAGAGACAGGCACAGATCAGGAGTCTCAATGCGTGGATGAGACGATGGTGTAGAGGGGAAGGGTTCAGGTTTGTTAGGCACTGGGATTCTTTTTGGAACAAGAGGGAGCTGTACAGGCGAGACGGTCTCCACTTGTCCCGAGAAGGAACCAGGCTGCTGGCACTTAAAATCAAAAAGGTGGCAGAGCAGCTTTTAAACTGAATATTGGGGGAAAGCCGACAGGAGATGAAAAGTCTCTGGTTCGGGTTGGCTCATCTCAGAGAGATGAGGGGGTACCTGTTGCTTTTCTACAGGGAGGTGGATTGAAATTGTCCACAGAGGCCATGGCTGGTGACATGGACTGCCGGACAACGACTCGAGATAGCAAGAGGAAGGATGCAGGCTTAACTTGTAAGGGAAATTACAGCTGTTTCTATACAAATGCTAGAAGTGTCCGAGGTAAAATCGGGGAGTTGGAGTGCTTGGTGAGGGAGGGAAAAATAGACATTGTGGGTATTTCTGAAACTTGGTGGGATGAGGAAAATCAGTGGGACACAGTGATTCCCGGTTATATATTATATCGGAAGGATAGGGGGGGAAGGGTTGGAGGTGGGGTAGCTCTGTATGTCAGAGAGGGTATAAAGTCTAGAAAGATTGAGAGGCTAAGTGAATTGGATTCGCTTCTGGAAGTTCTATGGGTTGAAATAGGGGGGCCAAAAGGAAACTTAACACTGGGAGTTTGTTATCGCCCACCAGATCAAAAGATAGAGGAGGATTATAAAATGATGAATGCCTTAAAGATAGCAACTAGACAAAAACACTGTGTAATAATAGGTGATTTTAACTACCCACACATTGATTGGGTCAATATGTGTTCTAGCCGGGAAAAAGAGATTGAGTTTCTAGACACTCTAAATGACTGTGCTATGGAGCAGATGGTCACGGAACCTACCAGGGGAGAGGCGATCCTTGATTTAGTCCTAAGTAACACTCAAGACCTGGTGAGAGATGTAAAAGTGATTGCACCGCTTGGAAACAGTGATCATAATGTTGTTGAGTTCATCATTTGTACAAATAGAGAATTGGCCAAAAAGACTCACACAACCATTTTTAACTTTAAAAGGGGTAATTTCTCTGATATGAGGGGACACGTGGGGAGGAAACTGAAAGGAAAAGTAGAAAGGGTCAAAACAATTGGGGAAGCTTGGGATCTATTTAAAACTACGATCCTAGAAGCTCAAAAAATATATATTCCGCAGGTTAGGAAAGGCACAAACAGGTATAGGAAAAAGCCTGCATGGTTAACAAACAGAGTAATGGAGGCTGTAAAAAGTAAAAAGAATTCCTTTAAGCAGTGGAAAGCTAGTCACAGTGAGGCTGATAAAACGGAACACAGGCTATGGCAAATAAAATGCAAGTCTGAGGTCAGGCAGGCAAAAAGGGAATATGAGGAGCATATAGCAAAAAACGTAAAAACCAACAATAAAACTTTCTTCAAATACATTAGAAACAGGAAACCAGCCAGGGAGGCAGTGGGGCCCTTGGACGACCAAGGGGTAAAAGGAGTATTGAAGGATGATAGGGAAATGGCTGAGAAGCTAAATGCATTTTTTGCCTCCGTCTTCACTGTGGAAGATGAGAAGTGCTTGCCCACTCCAGAACCACTGATTTCAGGAGGGGTGTTGAAAGACCTGAGTCAGATTGAGGTGACGAGAGAGGAGGTCCTAAAACTGATAGACAACTTAAAAACTGAAAAATCACCAGGCCCAGATGGCATACATCCGAGAGTTCTGAAAGAACTCAAATGTGAACTTGTAGATCTCCTGACAAAGATATGTAATCTTTCCTTAAAATCTGCCTCCATTCCTGAGGATTGGAAGGTAGCTAATGTCACTCCCATCTTTAAAAAGGGTTCCAGAGGAGATCCGGGAAATTACAGGCCAGTCAGTCTGACGTCGATACCGGGTAAATTGGTGGAAACCATTATTAAGGAAAGAATTAGTAGGCACATAGATGAACAAAACCTATTGAGGCAGACTCAGCACGGTTTCTGTAAGGGAAGATCTTGTCTCACTAACCTGTTAGTGTTCTTTGAGGGGGTGAACAAACATGTGGACAAGGGGGATCCAATAGATATTATTTACCTTGACTTCCAGAAAGCTTTTGATAAAGTTCCTCATCAAAGGCTCCTAAGTAAGCTCAAAAATCATGGGATAGAAGGACAAGTCCTTTTATGGATCAAAAACTGGCTAGTTCATAGAAAACAGAGAGTGAGTGTAGGTGGGCAATTTTCTCAGTGGAGGGTGGTAAGCAGTGGGGTACCGCAGGGATCAGTACTTGGTCCACTGCTTTTTAACTTGTTCATTAATGATTTGGAGATGGGAGTAAGCAGTGAAGTGGCTAAATTTGCGGATGATACAAAGTTGTTCAGGGTGGTGAAAACCAGTGAGGATTGTGAGGCACTCCAAGGGGATCTGTCAAGGATGGGCGAGTGGGCGTCAACATGGCAAATGGGGTTCAATGTGGCCAAGTGCAAGGTGATGCACATTGGAGCCAAAAATCCTAAATATAAATACACATTGATGGGGTCTGAACTGGCAGAGACTGAGCAAGAGAGAGATCTTGGAGTTGTAGTGGATAACTCACTGAAAATGTCGAGACAGTGTGTGACTGCAATAAAGAAGGCCAATGCTATGCTGGGGATTATTAGGAAGGGTATTGAAAACAGATCAGCCAATATAATAATGCCCCTATATAAATCAATGGTGAGACCTCATTTGGAATACTGTGTGCAGTTCTGGGCACCACACCTTAAAAAGGATATTATAGCTTTGGAAAAAGTGCAGAAAAGGGCAACTCGAATGATAAAAGGGTTGGAACACTTTCCCTATGAGGAAAGGTTAAAGCGCTTAGGGCTCTTTAGCTTGGAGAAAAGACGACTGAGGGGTGACATGATCGAGGTTTATAAGATTATGCATGGGAAAGAGCAGGTAAAGAAAGAGGTACTTTTCTCCCTTTCTCACAATACAAGAACTCGTGGGCACTCCATGAAACTGCAGAGCGGTCGGGTTAGAACGGATAAAAGGAAGTACTTCTTCACCCAAAGAGTGATTAACACATGGAATTCACTGCCACAGGAAGTGGTGGGTGCTACAAGCATGGACGGCTTCAAAAGGGAATTAGATAAGCATATGGAGCAGAGGTCCATCAGTGGCTATTAGCCACAAGGTATAGCTAGGGGCTCTGGGGCAAGTGATGCTCTGTCTTCTTGGTGCTTGGGGGGGGGTCAACAGTGGGAGGGCTTCTAATGTCCTGGCCCCACTGGTGGACCTCCTGATGGCACTGGTATTTCTGGCCACTGTGGGATACAGAGTGTTGGACTGGATGGGCCTTTGGCCTGATCCAACATTGGCATCTCTTATGTTCTTATGTTCTTAGGATACTGATAGTTAGTTTAGAGGGACAGTACTTTTCCCTGCTTGATTCACTGCATATTTCTTTCTCTTGATGCCACTGAAATTACTATTGTCTAGGCTCAAAATATCCACTTTAACAGTTCTTAAACGCTTGCTTCTGAGAGGCAGTTGTAATCCAAGATGAATTCCGCTGGCCCATAGCCACTTATCTCACTATGGCCCTTTATACACACACAGTTTACCACAGAGAATCCAAGCAGTCAAGCCTTTAAGCTTGACTTTGGTTTCTGTGCCTGCACAACGCACAATTCTTTTCCTCCGATTTATTCTGCAGCCCAGAATAAATACCCCAGGCTGTGCGGCTGCCTTCTCTTGCCACCTGGTTTGAACCGGGTGGCATGGGAAGGAAGCTCAGCCGGGATCGTTGTGCTTGTGGGGAGCAAATGGCTCCTGGCAGGCACAGCTTGGCGCTGCCTCCTCCTGCTGCCCGGCTGAAACCAAGTGGCAGGAAAGGACAGCCCAGCTGGGCTCGCTGTTGTGTGTGGAGACCCGATGGCTCCTGGCAGGCGCAGCGTGGCGCTGCTTTCTCGTGCTGCTTAGTTCAAACCGGGCAGCAGGAAAGGACAGCTCAGCGGGAAGTCACTTTTTTTTTTCTTTAAACAAGCAGCATGAGGCTAGCAATGGTCTCCTATCGCTGGACTCGTGCTGCTTGAAATTTTTTAAAACATAGGTGGGAGAGTGGCTGACGAGGGGCACGGATAGGGCAGGGAGGAAATCCAAGGGAATCTGTATGCTCTTGACTCACCTTCAGCTTGGAAGCGAAGTAAGGGAAAAACCACCACGAAATCACTCTCAAAAACCCCGAGAAAACAGCAAATGGAAGAAGAAAAATAAGAAGAGGAGGAGGAGATTGGATTTATACCCCACCCTTCACTACCTGAAGGAGTCTCAGAGTGGCTTATAATCTCCTTTCCCTTCCCTTACCCACAACTGACACCCTGTGAGGTAGGTGGAGCTGAGAGAGATCTTTCGAGAACTGCTCTTTCCAGAACAGCTCTGAGAGAACTGTGACTGACCCAAGGTCACACCAGCAGCTGCATGTGGAGAAGTGGGGAATCAAACCCGGTTCTCCCAGATTAGAGTTCATGTCCCTAACCACTACACCAAACTGGCTCTTGTGCTGCTCGGAAAGCAGACTGAACATTGAAGGGAGGAAACGAAATGAAGAATGAAAAAGAAAACCAAATGGACATGCATGGTGAAAGTGAGGCAAAACACCAGTGCATAAGGGGCCTATAAAAACTAGTTACTGCTGTTTTGCTAGAGGTGGTGGTGGCAGACAGGTTCGTGGGAAGAGGGGGAAATCCCTCTGTTCCCCCTCTGCATCTGATAACACTGAATTTTGGGTACTTTGGTGTAGTGGTTAAGTGCGCAGACTCTAATCTGTGAGAACTGGGTTTGATTCCCCACTCCTCCTTACAGCAGCCCCTGTAAGAAGAGCTCTGTAAGCCCTTGAAGGATTGGCTACATTAGGGGTGTGTCTCCTATTATGGAAAGGAGTTCCTGCTACAAAAAGAGCCCTGATATATGTCCTTTGGATGGAGCGAGATCTGTTATGAAATCCATAGAGATGACTTTCCATGGTCATGATGGTGTGGGTAGTGGCTGTAACAATCCAGAGACCCACCAGGAAGGTCCTTGTCTTGTCTGCAGACTTCGCACGTATTCACATATTGGGCAACATCTGAGTGTACTCGGGGCTACCAAAAGTACCGTGTCAGCAAGTGGGTGGTTTTATGTCTGCTAAAATGTCCTGCTGGTTGAGAATTGTGAGTTGTACGACTTCTGTGCGTAGAGGCCCGGGTAGTAAACTCGCCCCTGGTGACACAGTAAACCATATTTCACAGTGAAGTCACCTGATGTTGAATGGGTGGGTTGTTGGAGATGTAGAAGGTACTGTTGAGCTCAGTGCCTCTTCAGTCTGGAGATGATTGAAGAGTCCAGGGCCAGGTGGATTGGCTTCAAAAACTGTTGGAGGTAACACTGTGGCAAGAGGCTTTTCTTCCCCAGGTGAGGAAACATATTCAGGCTTATGGGAAAGGATGTCTGCCTGCCAGTTTTGGGAGTGTGGCACATATGAGATAAAAAAATGCAAACAGAGAGAAAAATAATGACCATCAGATTTGTCTTTGGTTTAGGTGACATTTGAAGGCGTTCAAGATTTCATTGGTCAGCGAGAACCTGGATTAAGTGCTACGCCCCTTTGAGGTGGTACCTCCACTCCTCAAAATCAGCTTTTATTGCTAATAGTTCCCACTCCCAAATAGTATAATTTTTTTCTGCGGGAGTGAGTTGGCGGGAGTAGAAAGCACAAAGCGGTAGAGCACCAGTTGAGGGGTTTGTGCTGTGATAATACAGTGCTGATAGCAGCATTAGCGGCATCAGGTGAAAGGCAGCTTTGGACAGAGTAACAATGCACGGGTCTCAAAATGAACTGTGTTTTCAGGGTAGCAAAGGCTTGTTCTGCCTTGGGCGTCCACCAGAAAGGTTCTCTAGGCCGCAGGAGCCAAGTTATGGGTGCAGCGAGGGACACAAAAGCTGGGCTGAATTGACAATAATAGTTGGCAAAGCTGAGGAAATGTTGCATGTCCTTATGGGTGTGGGGGGCTTGCCAGGTCTGCATGGCTTCTACCTTCTTGAGGTCCATCTGTACTCCAGGGGTGAGATTATATGGCCAAGGAACTCTACTGATTGTAAGTCGAATTCACACTTTTCTAATTTAGCATATAGGCCATGTTGTCGCAGCCATTGCAGTACAGCACATACGTGCTTTGAGTGCTGGGTGGGGTCCCAGGAATAAATAAAAATAACATCCAAATAACTGATTACAAACTGGTCAAGGAGGTCTCGAAAAACATTGTTCATAAAATGTTGAAAGACACCTGGTGCATTAGTTAAACCAGAGGGTATCACCAGATACTCATATTGCCCATCTTCATATTGTCCCGATCTTCAAGAAGGGAAAAAAGACGGACCCAGGAAATTACAGGCCTGTCAGTTTGACATCAATACCTGGAAAAATTCTAGAGCAGATTAGTAAAAGCTCTGTCTGTGAGCACCTTGAACGGAATGACTGAATTGGTAGTAGCCAGCATGGGTTTATCAAGAGTAAGTCATGCCAGACCAACCTTATCTCCTTTTTTTGAGAGTGTTTCTAAAATGGTTGACTCTGGCAATGCTGTGGATATAGTGTATCTAGATTTCAGTAAAGCATTTGACAAGGTTTCTCATGATATTCTTGAGGATAAGCTGGTTATGTGTGGGCTGGATGGTGCAACCGTAGGATGGATTCATGGTTGGTTGAAAAATCGTACCCAACGAGTGCTCATAAATGGCTCTGCGTCTACATGGAGGGAAGTCTCGAGTGGAGTGCCACGGGGCTCGGTCCTCGGCCCGGTGTTGTTCAATGTTTTTATAAATGACCTGGAGGAAGACATAGAGGGGATGCTTATAAAATTTGCAGATGACACGAAGCTGGGTGGGATTTAGGGTTGCCAAATCCTGAAACCTTACAG
>NW_015163162.1:122609-146868 GCF_001447785.1 Gekko japonicus
ATGTTTAGCCTGGGAAAGAGAAGGCTTATAGGGAACATGATTGCAGTCTTCAAGTATTTGAAGGGCTGTCCTGTAGAAGATGGAGTGGATCTATTCTCTCTTGCTCTGGATTGCAAGACTAGGTCTAATGGGTAGAAATTACAAGGGAGTCATTACTTGCTAAATATCAAGAGAAACTTCCTAACTGTCAGAGTGGTTGAACAGTGGAACAGTCTGCCTCAGGAGGTGGTGGATGCTCCTTTGCTGGACGTTTTCCAGCGGAGGCTGGACAACCATCTTTCGGGTATGTTGTAGGGCTATCTTTTGGCTATGCTCCTGCAGAGTGCAGGGGGTTAGACTAGATGACCTGCAAGGTCCCTTCCAACTCTAACATTCTATGATTCTATGAAAGCTGTTTTCCATTTGTCCACCTTCTAGATTCATACTAGATTGTAGGCCTCATGAATATCTAGTTTGGTGCATATCTGGGCTTCTTTGAGGTGTTCTAGAAGTTCGGGGATTAATGGAAGGGGGTACCAATTGTGAATGGTAATTTTGTTTAATGCCTGGCAATCATTACAAAGCTGGAGCTCCCCACTGGGGCATCGAGGGCCAGATAAATCCCTGTTCCAAATTTTTAGAAAGCAGGTCATCAGTGCTGCTAATTCTGGGTCCGACAATGGGTAAACACGCCTGACTGGGAGTGGCGGCCCAGGAACCAGATTTATATTGCCATCATACAGCCGGTGAGGTGGTAGCTGGTCGGCCCCCTTAGTCTCAAACACATCCTGAAAGTCTGCATACTTCTCAGGCAGTGGAGAAGCCATTGAAGGAGAGGCAGCAGCTAGAATCGTGGGTTGCACATGGTGCAGGCACAGTTGATGAAACTGAAGTTCCTGCTGGGCTCATCGACTGATGGGTTTGAGTTGGGCCAACCAGGATAGTCCCAGGACAAGCGGAAACTGGGGCATCTTTACTATGACAAATGTTATCTGCTCCTGGTGTTGCTGAATTTGGAGCATTATGGGTTGGGTTTCTTGGGTCACTGAACCTGATTGCAGTAGGTGGCCATCAATAGTCTCTACCACTGTAGGGATCTCTTTGTCCCAGTGTGGAACTCCATGCTGTACTGTGAATTGACTGTACTCTACTGCAAATTGAAACAGTGGGTTGCTCCCTTGTCTATCATTGCATATACTAATAGTAATCGACCATCTAGTAAGTATATTTTTACCAGAACTAGGAATGGGCCAATATAATTGCCAAAGGCCTCTGAGAACCCGACTTTTTTTTTGCGTCTGAGACATGGCTGGGTGGCTCCTAGTTGCATGGGTTCCTCTTCATCCCTGGTTACGTTTTGGGTGGAAATCTGATTAGCAGGAACTGATGTATACTGTCTGGACATTTGTGGAAACCAAGTGGCCCCACGGGCTTGCCTGCGGTTTTGCAACTGGCCATTGATTTGCAGACACAGGTGGATTAGGTTTTGCAAGGTCATAGTGTATTCTACCCAGGCAGCCTTATCCAGATTTTCTGCAGCTAGCCCTTCCAGGTACTGGTCTATGAACACCGCTTCATTCCAGCTGTGGTCCTGGGCCAACAATTGAAACTCCGCAGTATATTTGGCCACAGAATGTTTCCCTTGCTTCAGAGCTCAAATTTTACAGTTGGCATTCTTTGCCTTCTAATGGTTAGCGAATACATTGGAAAGATGCGCTACAAACCCTGAGAAGTCATCCAGTGGGGTGATTGAATGAACAGCAAGAGCATCGCCCATTTGGCAGCTTGACCTTTTAACAAACTAATCAGGAAGCATAACTTTACTTGATCAGAAGGAAAGTCTTGCATATGCAGCTCCATGTACAATCGACGCTGTATCAGGAATGATGGAAAATCCTCCATGTTGCCTTCAAACTTTTCCGGAGGTTTGATAGGGCATTTTGAAGATGCCACAGGATGGGCTGCCGGTTGCTGCTGCTGTATAACTGCCAAAGCCTGAATGAGTTGTTGCACCTGGTCTTGCAGTGCAGAAACCGTGGTGGCGGCCCTTTCTATCTTGTGGGGATTTGGGAAGTGGAAACAAACTGTCAGAGTCTAGGTGCAAGCTGAGTCAGAGTCTGAAGTCAAAGACAAGATTCAGTCCAGGAGGTCAGTTAGCAGAGAGCAGAGTCCAGCTCAGAGTGTGGTCCAGAAAACGAGGTCTAGCAGTCCAAGGTCATATACAAGAGCAAGCAGGTCCAATTTCTAAGTCCAAAGCCAGTCTGAAGGTCACTGGAGTGAAGCAGAGTCAGGAGCCGTTGTCGCAGAGTCCACCAGAGGGTGACGTTGCTTCCACATTGAGCAATCTCCTTTGACTGGCTTTTTAAGGCATCTTCTGCAAGGCCTTACTTGCAGCCAACTGCTTGGGAGTTACCCTGCAACTACTCATCATCAACAAGCAGCTGGTGTTGGACCAGGAGATGTGTGCTTCGCCTTCTCTCCTGGAGCTCCAGTCTAAACTTTCATCTCCGCTGCTCAAAGGGTGTGAGTAAAACTTGGGGGTTGTTAATGACCACCTGGGTTTCATCTCTTGGAACCCGGCTGGAAGGTGCTGGTGTCTCTGCATCAGTTGTTGCCTGTAAGCTCTGACAAGCCTGCCGTTCATCTTCTTGCTTTCCGGCTTCTGCTGCTTCAGAGCTGACTGCACAGGACTCCTCCTGAGGAGTCCTTTTCTCCTGACTGACCCCCAGCATCTGACAACTTTGCAATGCCAGAGGGGTTCTGAAGTTCAGAATTTATCTCTGAAAAAAGCTGGGTAATTTGCTGATGTTCTTGGCAACAAAAGTTGGTTTATTTAGACGAATTACACGCTGAGTTCAGGAGTATTCACACATCATCATCTGCACATTTTATCTTTTCTGACACATCCATAAAGAAAATCTAAATATATTTTGGGGATAACAGGGTGAATCAAACATTCCCTTCTATTTTTAACCACTTTTCATTATACAGCTGCGGAGTTTGTCAGCTCACTGCTCTAACATTTCTAGAATGCTGTCGTCACCAAAAGTTATTTTCATAGTTCTTCTTCGATCTGCCCCGATCCAGATGCCTCAGATACTGTGGAGGTGGTCTACAGTGTCTCGCTCAAAGATCAGCAAAGAGAAAATACTTTTTATGTACCAAAGAGTGGCCCCAGTGCTTTATCGGGAATCTTTTTGCCTACTACTCTAGTCCACAAAGATTTATGATAATCTCCTGAATTATCCGTGAGACAGACCTATGCAACCTTCCTAATAAATCTTTCTTTGAATATGAATACAATAATGTCTTCCTCAAACCTAAGTAAAGGTCCAGTTCCTGCCACAGAAGAATTTTGAAGTACAGAAATCAGGGAGACGTTATCCAGCTCTTTAGTCAAATTACTTGGTGTGAAAGTATATCATCAGTAATAGTCAAAACCTGAAATTGTGATATATTATGATTTTCCTCTGAGCAAGATCTCTTAATACCCCATCCTTGTTAAACTACCATAGTTGAAGGAGACTCGCCTAGGCTTATCTGTTTTTATACTTATCTCATGATTACAGCAACAGTTAAATGGGAGTCAGTTCTTATTTAAAGGAGCTCTTCTATTCTCACAAGTACTCCCCAACAAAATCTTCAAGGGAAGCTTGACAGATTTCTGTCTTGACTGAAGATAGATCCTGTTGGTCTGCACACGAAAGCTCATACCTTGAATAAACCTTTGTTCGTCTTAAAGTGGCCATTGGACCCTAAATTTGTCTTGACTGAAGAATGGCATCCAGCTTTCATGGGGCTACCCCAAAGCTTAAACAATGTAGCTGAGCTGCTGATTCATAACCGTAAGGTAATTGGAAAGGAACATTGGCACTTCTACTCTGTGGAAGGGAGGGTATGGGTGACTCCCAAGCCTCACCTGCAGAACAACAAATAGACAGGGATGCAGTTGTGAATGTCTTCAGGCTTTATTGGACAGCAGCAGGGAAATAGAAATGAGATCTGATGCTGGGATAGCGAATGCCTTCTATTCAATTTAGCCCTTGTGCCTTTGTGAGCTGCTCCAGGAACTCATGGGGAGATGGAGGCAGGGTGGACTTGCTGGATGCATGACTGCCTGGTTGGGTTGCTGCAGGGGCCAGGCTGGAACTGGTGAAATAAAAGCCCCACGGCAGAGATCCACAGTGGTCACTGCAGCCGCCTCACATTGCACAGGGAATGTTGTCCTCCCAGGTCCTCTTCCTGTTGAATCACTGCCTGCACAGATCCCAAACAGAGACACATGTGATGATGAGGAACAGCACAGGAACCATGACCTCTACAGCCAAGCCTGTGGGCTCTGGCTGGGTTTGTGGTTTCCTCTGCCCGACCATTGGGGAAGAGGCTCTGTTTGCCAGGATACTCCTGTCTCCGCTGTGCATGCCATAGCCACTTAGTGGTTACAATTCAGCAGTGTCTGCTCCATCCATTGCTGCTGCTGCTGTTGCTGCTGTGTAGGGCTCCAATCCTGCAAGGCAATAGGTTCCTTCCACGAGTATATGGCCAGCTGTTCCACAGAGCACAGTAGGGAAGCTGCCAGTTGTGCCACCTGTCCCCCCACCTTGGGGCGAGGGGCACCATGACAAGGGACTGTGCTAACAGACTGGTATGGGGCTGCCAGCATCCCTGCGAGCCTCCCTTTCTTGGTACCATATGCATTCCCAGAAGTAAGTATGTTGCATGATGTTGACCATACTGCTTTGCCCCCAGACACACACACACACACGGCTAGCGTCTGCTATGGGAGCCTGCACCTTCAAGACAGCTTAGAAGGTGTGTGCAAAGGGGACGTGAGAGGCGGGTACGGCCTCCCAGGCCAAGATCCCCGCCCCTGTCTGTGCTCAGTCACACCCCTGGTCTGTGCCTCTGGCAGTGAGATACCTGTACTGGTTCTGAAATGAACTGCGTTAGTCACATAGAAAGTGCATTTGCTCTCCCCCTTTTGTGTAAGTACCAGGTACCCCTCTGTGGTGCTCAGAATCTTCCCTGTGCATTACCCACCACAAAGTGCAACACTGCACTCTGAAGCGTGCACAATAGAGACAGTCCTGTGCTATGCACCTGTGCTGCGTGCCTGATCATCTGAGTTATTTTGTGTCTTGGCTGATGTTTCTGTAGTGCCGGGGTGATTGGCTGTTTTCATAGTTGGCATCCTTCCTATGCAACATTGGGGCTTGTGGATGGGACCATGGTTATGGGATGGCACTTTGCCTTTTCTGTTGCAGCAACACCTATGGGCTATGCTGCGGCATTCGGGGGGGGGGGGTTTCCTGGGATGGAGGGGCTTAGGGAGCCAACTAACTCCTGCCACACCCATGGGTACACCTCTTCCTATGCCAGCATACTGGGCGCGTTGGTGTATCTCTGGTGGTTGGCCATAGTTGGAGCTGACTGTCAGCTGGAGTACTATGCTAGTGCAAGCCCTGGATACACTGCTGTAATGCCTAGTCAACTCCCTGAGCATTTTCTCTCCCCCCACTCCAGATTGCCCTGTTAGTAACCTACCATATCCTTCGGCTGGGCAGCCGTGTGACTCCAGTGGCACCTTGAAGACCAGCACAGTTTTATTCTGGGTAGAAGTTTGCACACAAAAGCATATACCCACAACAAAACTTTGTTGGTATTAAAGGTGCTGGTGGACTCAAACTTTGTTCTGCTACAATATGCGGAACACTCAGTTTGGTGCAGACTCTAATCTGGGAGAACGGGGTTTGATTCCCCACTCCTCCACTTGCAGCTGCTGGATGACCTTGGGCATGCCGTATTTCTGATAAGAGCTGTTCCCTCAAGGACACTTCTCTCAGAGCTCTCTCAGCCCCGCCCACCTCACAGGGTGTCTGTTGTAGGGAGAGGAAGGGGGTGTAAACTGCTCTGAGACTCCAAGTGAAGGGCAGAGTATAAATCCAATCTCCTCCTCCTCCTCCTCCTGCTGAAAGAAGCTTTGCAGAAGTTGAAGACCACCTTGTTATCATCTGCTGGTGAAGAAGAGGAGGAGGAGGAGACTGGGTTTATACCTCGCCGAAAGGAGTCTCAGAGTGGTTTAAAATCCCTTTCCCTCTCCTGCCACACATCAAGCACCCTGTAAGGTAGGTGGGACTCAGAGAGCTCTTTTGAGGACTGCTCGTGAGAGAACAGCTCTGAAACCACTTGTGATTGACCCAAGGTCACACCAGCAGCTGCATGTGGAGGAGTGGGGAAGTATTATCTTTTTTGGATCTGTAGTATAAATGGTTCTGCAAGGCTTCAAACAGCATTCCTCTTGTTGCAGGAGCTTCAGTTTGCTTTGTGCCATTGGGTTCCTTGTTCTTGCAGTGATGAGAGAAGACTGCTATGTCAATGGCAGTTTGGTGTAGCGATTAAGTGTGCGGACTCTAATCTGAGAGAACCGGGTGTGATTCCCCAGTCCTCCACTTGTACCTGCTGGATGACCTTGGGCAAGCCATAGCTCTGATAAGAGCTGTCCTTGAAAAAGAGCAGTTTCTGTCAAGAGCTCTCTCAGCCCCGCCTACCTCACAGTGGGAGTCTGCTGTGGGGAGGGGAAGGGAAAGGAGTTTGTAAGCTGCTCTGAGACTCCTTTGGGTAGTGAAGGGCGGGGGATAAATCCAATTTCTTCTTCTTCTTCAGGAAACAGTTAGTTACAAATAGTGACTATTCATAGACCCAAAAAATTCTGAAAAGCATGTTGTTCCATTGGTCAGTGAGGGTAGCTCTATCTGGTGGAAACTTGGAAGGGCAGGGAGGAAAATAACTACTTGTCCTCAAGAAAATTGTTTCCTTGAAGCCCCCAATAATAATTGCTTGTTTGTAGGCCAGTCAGAGAGACCAAACCTTACATGTTCCCCTCTGGTCTGTCTCATGTTCCATCACCTGTTGTTTGGAAAGAGATGTCTTGTGTATGTATAGTGAAGCTGACCAAGAGTAAGGACATGTATCTTCAATCAACACCCTCTCAGAAATCAATTTGTTTCCTCTGCGGCGAGGTGGCAGGAACACCTGTGTAACTACCATTATTTGCCTGGTCTGTGCCACTGTGGTAAACATTCATTTGTGGATAATAGTACACATTAAGCATCATACTCTAATGGCTGCATATTTTATGTATCGAATTCATGGTGAATTGTATAATTATGTGTCATGCTGAGCTGTAGGAAGTGGTGGTGGATGCAGTTTTTAGCATGGAGGATACTCTGGCCCCTGCCACACGGGGGGAAATTGATGCGGGCAAAGTGCGGCTTTTGGAAGCCGCACCAAAAGAGACACGCAGTGGCGGGATCACACAGATCCCGTGAGCCGCCGCGCAGTTGCTCCCCGGCATGATCAGATGCCGGGGAGAAAGCCACGGAAGGGAGCGCAAGGCCACCGGCTGCGCATGTGTGCACATGCACAGTTTGGCTGGGAGCCTCGATTGCTCCGGAAGATGGGTGCTTCGGCAATCCGACAGCTGCACTTGATGCGGCGTTTCCGGTAAGTCCCGCTCTGTAGGTGGGGGTTTTTTACAGCGGATTTTCGGCCTGAAGGGCTGGATCGGGGACGGGTGCGCGCCGCTTCCCAGATGTTGCGGTGAGATCGCGCCCGTTTGCTGCGCCACCGATCTGTCCCTCTCCCGGGCCAAAACCTTCCATGTGACCGGGGCCTCTGAATGTTTTTAATCTTATAGAATGCCCTTGCTTCCAGTAGAAAGTCATGTCATAGGACCAGTATGGTGAGTTAAAGTGCGTAGAAGCCAGGCTTTTCAGTAAACAGCTGAGGGATCCCTGCAATTAATCCCTTCCTTGCACAAAAAGATATATGGAGAAAATTGACTGTATCCTCATGGGTAATGTTGTATTGTGGACAGGCAGCCTTTGAGACAGGACA
The DNA here is from genome assembly GCF_001447785.1 of Gekko japonicus. Taxonomy (NCBI): domain Eukaryota; kingdom Metazoa; phylum Chordata; class Lepidosauria; order Squamata; family Gekkonidae; genus Gekko; species Gekko japonicus. Next base: position 130,485 of record NW_015163162.1, read on the forward strand.
TTGTAAGGCACTAGTTCCGATTTTGCAAGCTTCTTCTGTCCCCTATCTAGTTAATAAGCTCTTAGTTGTGTCAAAATATTTCTTTAATACAAAAATTATAATTTAAATTTCTTCTTTGAAATGCTTGTGCTCATGTGTAACGTTTTGCTTCTCTTCTGAGACTCCTTGTATGTAACACCTGTAATGGCACCTCTCTGTCGTGCTCTGAGGGGAGGTGTGTTCTGCTGCCTCCCGGCCTGCCTTATTTTTGCTGCCACCCACGGCTGCCTCGCCTGAGACTTCTTAGCTGGACCTGAAGAAGAGGGTGGCCTTGTTTCAGAGGGTGGGACGACAGAGCAGTCGGGGGGGGGGCAGAAGGAACTGTTTTATTTAGATAGATTCAGGTGGGTTGCTGTGGGGGTCTGAAGCCGCACTCACCCCCCTCCCCGCAAGGCAGTTGGAATGTCAGTTGCATATGGAACCTTCAAGGTCTTTTGCATATGGAAGCTGATTGGACTTCACTGCATTCCACACCTCAAACTCACCCCCCTCCCCGCAAGGCAGTTGGAATGTCAGTTGCATATGGAACCTTCAAGGTCTTTTGCATATGGAAGCTGATTGGACTTCACTGCATTCCACACCTCAAACTCACCCCCCTCCCCGCAAGGCAGTTGGAATGTCAGTTGCATATGGAACCTTCAAGGTCTTTTGCATATGGAAGCTGATTGGACTTCACTGCATTCCACACCTCAAACTCACCCCCCTCCCCGCAAGGCAGTTGGAATGTCAGTTGCATATGGAACCTTCAAGGTCTTTTGCATATGGAAGCTGATTGGACTTCACTCCATTCCACACCTCATACTCCCCCCCCCCGCAAGGCAGTTGGAATGTCTGGTGGTGTGTAGGTCCCAGGGACATGTTTTAAGAGCTGCCTGGGGGATTATGGACCATTCACACACTTTCAACCTTAACATACCTCATAGGGGGAGAGGAGAATGATGACAGCTGCTTTCCCTAGGCAGAGGCTGGGGGGGGGAAGTAAACTTGAAGACAGACAGGCAGATAAAGGTTAGGCTGTTGGTTGCCTGGAAAGGACATAGGGTTGCCAACTCCAGGTTGGAAACTTCCAGGATAGTTTAGGAATGAAGCCTGCTGAGGGTGGGGTCTGAGGAGGAGGAGGAGGAAGAGAAAGAGGAGGACCTCAGACAGATACAATGCCATACTCCCCACCCTCCAAACAAGCTGTTGCCAGTCTCCAGGTGACAGCTGGAGAGCTCTTAAAGCTCTGGTGCTAATTCAAAGTGCTGCAATTTGTCGACAGAGTAGTGTTTTGGCAAATCTTTAGGAATTGTTTGGTGCATTTACGATGAGGCACCCACCCAGAGCCTCTGGCATTTTCTCACTCTGCTGGCATCAAAACCAATTTAAGGCAAAATAAGAGGCTACTGAGAGGGGAGGAGATAAAGTTGCCAGCTTTAGGTATGGAAAATCCTGGAGATTTGAGGAGTGGAGGCCGGAGAGGGGGACCTCAGACAGGTTACAGTGCCATAGACTCCACCCTCCAACCCAGCTATTTGCTCCTGGGGAACTATTGTTGCCAATCTTGGCCCAGCACCCATCAAACCATTCTCTTCAACCTCCTGCTGTGCAGCTGACTTTCCCCTAGGGTTGCCAATCTCCAGGTGGGACCTGGAGATCTCCCACTGCTAAAATTGATCTCTAGATGACAGTTTCCCCTGGAGAAAATGCCTGCTTTGGAGGGTAGACCTTATGACATTATACCTGCTGAGTCCTTCCGCCCCCCCAATGCTGCCCTCTACAGAATCTACCCCCCAACACTCCAGGTATTTCCCTCCTTATAGCTGGCAACCCTACTTTCCCCTCAGTGCCTGTTGGTAGGCAACTAAGTTTGGTCCAGTCACCTACTTTGCCCTTTGGGAGAAAACATATTGGGGCCAATCCTGATAGGGTTGCCAACTCCCGATGGGAAATTCCTGGAGATTTGAGGGATGGAGCCTGAAGAGGGTGAGGTTTGAGGAGGGGTGGGACCTCAGACAGGTACAATGCCATAGACTCCACCCTCCAAACCACTCAGTCCCTCATGGGGAACCATTGTTGCCAATCTCCAGGTGAGGGCTGGAGACCACTCAAAATTACAATTGCTCTGCAGAAGGGAGGGCGGAAGTCAGCTGAAGTCAAAGGGGCAGATAATGGTAGGTTGATGGTTAGCTGCGAAGGAGATGGGGTTGCCAACTCCAGGCTGGCAAATTCCTGGGGGTTTGAGGGGTGGAGCCTGTAGAGGGTGGGGTTTGCGGAGGGGTGGGACATCAGACAGGTAGAATGCCATAGACTCCACCCTCCAAACCAGCCATTTCGTCCTGGGTAACAATTGTTGCCAATTTCCAGGTGAGGGCTACAGATCACTCAAAATTACAACTGCTCTTCAGGGAGCAGAGATCAGTTCCTCTGGAGAAAACAGTGGACTCTGTCATTATACCCTGCTGAGGTCACCACAGCAAAATGACACTGTTTGCTCAAAGCCAGAGCACTCCCCCCGAGCCTCTTTCTAGATCTCGTTGTATTTATTTCCACAACGGGCTTTACTGCTAGTGTAGCTATAATCCAAATGCAGTACACTTCCATCACCCATCCAGCCTCCCTCTTTCTTACTCTGGGGGCCTGCATTTTAAACCACAGCAAAATATATGTGGTGGAAAGTGCTGTCAAACTGCAACTGACTTACAAGGCCCCCTCAAGGCAAGAGATGGACATAGGTGGTCTGCTGTTGCCTTCCTCAGCATAGCGACCCTGGACTTCATTGGTGGTCTCCCATCCAAATACTTACCAGGGCCGGCCCTGCTTAGCTTCTAAGATCTGACAAAATCAAACTAGTTTGAGCTATCCTGCTCAGAGAAAAAATGTAGAACCTCACATTTAATCACCGAAATAAAACGCACAGAAAATATTTACATAGGAGAGCACCACAGTGTTGTTGGTAATTTATGCTTTTTCCCCCCTCACCAGAGCTAAATAGTACCGATCTGAAAGATTGTGTCAGTGACAATAGCCTTAGCAGCAATGCCAGTCTCCCAAGCGTCCAGAGCTGCCGACGGCTTCGTGAGAGGAGAGTTGCAAGCTGGGCAGTTTCATTTGAACGGCTTCTTCAGGATCCAGTTGGTGTTAGGTATTTCTCTGTAAGTAATGGAAAATGTGCTAGAGTATATATTTACAACAACTTAAACGAGAGTGATTGAACACTTCTTTAAACAGAGAGTGATTGAAAAGTGGAAAAGAGGCCCCACTGGTGGACCTCCTGATGGCACTGGTATTTCTGGCCACTGTGTGATACAGAGTGTTGGACTGGATGGGCCTTTGGCCTGATCCAACATTGGCATCTGTTATGTTCTTATGGAAATCACTGCCAGAAGATGTAGTGATGACCACAGGTATAAACAGCTTTAAAACAGGATTAGATAGATCCATGGAGGATCAGTCTATGAATGGCTACTAGCCATGGTAACTGAGGGGGACCTCCACATCCAGAGGCACTAAACCTCTGAAGCCCAGAGCCAGGAGGCAACCTAAGGGGAAGGCCTCGGCCTCTGTGCCCTGTTGTGGGACCTCCAGAGGAACTAGTTGGCCACTGCGTGAGATGGGATGCTGGACTAGATGGGCCACTGATCTGATCCAGCAGGGCTCTTCTTCTGATCAGGGGAAGGCCTTGGCCTCTGTGCCCTGTTTGTTGGACCCCCAGAGGAACTGGTTGGCCACTGTGTGAGACAAGAGGCTGGGCTAAATGGACCATTGCTCTGATCCAGAAGGGCTCTTCTAATATTCGTAACACCACCAAGCAAAGTCATGTTCTGAAAACTTCCTCATTTAATAAACTAATATGGTTTATTCTCAGTGTTAGCTGGATAGTTAATTTAATTTTTAAAAGACTGATTTTTGTTTAAACCAGTTAAAAGAGAGAGATGATCTAGTTTCTGGGACTGAGCCCTTCTTCTGTATTTCAGTACTAGAGTCTAGGCATTGGGTTATTGAAAGGGGGGGAGCAGTTCTATTTGCATTAAAAAGTGAATTATTTATTTACTTGATTTATACCCTATGTTTCTCCCCAAGGAGAATCCAAAGCCAACTTACATCATCTTCACGCCTTCATTTTGCCCTCACAATAACCCTGTGAAGTAGGTTAGGTGGAGAATGTGTCGTTGGCCCGAGGTCACCCAGTGAGATTCTGTGGCAGAATGGGGGGGATTCAAACCTGGGTCTCCCAAATCCTAGTCCGACTGCCTCTACACCACCACACTGGCTTTCTTTAAAAGCAAAACAAAAAAGGAGCAACATAAGTCAAAGGACAGGTCCCGACTTCAAGCGGCTGACAGTCAATGGCAGTGGCGCTAGCCGTTTAGTTTGGAATAAATAAAACTGGTTCAGTCAGTTCTTCCGCAGAAGCCAGACGGTATTGTTATCAATCCATTTTTTCCAACATGATTGAAGCTGATTTTTAAAATGTAAAATGCAGCTGGAGTGCCTGTAGCTGGCTGCCCGTGAGTGCTCTTGAGCTTCCAGGAGCGACTGTTCCTTTACATCTTAATGTTGTTTTAAATCAGCTTCTGTTTCTCATCGTAATTAATTACTTCCTGCTCACCCACAGCCACAGAGGTTGGTCATTAATTTGTCTTCTGGGGTTTTTTGGGTTGGTTTTTTTTTTGGGTAATTCTAATTTAAAAACGGCACAATTTCAGTCCTGAAATGAAAAAGAAAGAAAATTATTGAGATCTTCGACGTGGTCTCTGTGCTTCACACCCATGGGATCTAGTGCGCACGCGCTGGATCGATCGGTGCTGTAGCAAGCTCTTTTAACAGATTTTCATGCCCAGTCCCTCAGGCATGCGCAGGAACCCCACCGCGCATGCCCAGAGGGGTGGGCGAGGACATCCCGCCAGTTCCTTTCTTACTGCCGCATTGAATAGACCTATTTTTCGTCGGTCAGATCGGTTTGCTTTCGGCTATTCGCCTCAGCTCTTAGGAATTATTTCCTTATTTTATTTTATTTTTCCTTTCGCTTCTCTTTTTTTGTTGTTTGTTCTTAAAAAAATAAAAAAAAAGCCTTTAGTTTCCGTTGAGGGGGACTCAGCTGATTCCCTCAGGCCTTCGGGCTACCCCCCCCCCCCCCAAGTTCCCTCTTCTTTATTTTCTTTTATGGAGAAGAAGTGGGGTTTCTTCAATAGGTGCAAGGGTTGCGGCAGCAAATGTGCTCCTCCAGACTGTCATACCCTGTGCATTTTTTGCCTCGGAGAGTCTCATCAGCCAGCGAAAAAATCGAGCTGCGCGCCTTAAAGTGGCACTACTGGAATCGGCACTTACTCCTACCTCTGCGATGGAGGAGAGACCATCAACATCGACAGCTCCGGCATCGAGACCTGCCTCGGATGCCGACCGTCCGACACTGAAGCTCCCGGCATCGAAGGCGCAATCTTCCGCTTCCACGCCAATCAAGAAGAAAACCAAGGCAAGTAAAGATCATAAGTCCGTGAAGAAGGGCACCTCAAAGTCCCTTAAGGCGGCAAAGAAGGGGAAGAAAGCGGTGCCTGCACTGGGTGATGCCCCTATAGTGCCTCTCGCTCCTATGGCAGTATCGATATCAGAGGCCCAACTCCCTCCACCGATACTGACCATCCAATTACTTGATTCCCCCATCCAACAAGTGGAGCGTCCGTACTCCAACATCGACACGGTGGAGCTCCTAAGTCACCAAATGGGTACAGAGCCTTCCCCCTCTCCTTCGACTTCGTCGACATCGATGATATCGGAGGCTCCCGATGTGGAAACACGTCGGTACCGCCACGCTTCTTGCAGTATGCAACGTCATCCTCCGCGTCTCCATGTCCAATCTGTCGATATCGACGACCGAGACTACAGGGACGGTTTTCACAGACAGGCTATTCCTTTGTCTCCCAGACGTCCACGGTCCAGGAGTCGATCCCCCCGAGTCTTCCTGCCCCCTCCACCACCGATATCTTGGGATCAACGACAGTTGAGATACCTGTATGGGGCTTATCCACCATCTATGCCCTGGTTGACTCCGATGGGCTATTCTGATTGGGACCCCTATTCGTCTCACTCTGTTCATAGATAGAGGTCGCCCCACAAGTCGAAACCCTCAGCATCTCTGTCGCGTCCTCCTCCAGTCGATCCTTCCCATCATATTCTGGAACCAAGTCGTCCTCCAAACCCTCAGGTCACTCCTGACCCGATCATCCCACCTAAACCCATAACTTGTCAAGAGGACACGTCGGTCCATATGCCACAACAAGACTCCTCTGACTTCATGGAAGAAGACTCCGATACGGCGGCATCTGAGGCTCATACCTCTCCTGACCATAAATCTCCCAACCAGGATGTCGCTGAGGACTTACCCATATCCCCATCCGACAACCTTACGTCGTACACAGATTTAGTTAAAAGAGTGGCCCACTCTTTAGGCCTCTCTGTCGTTCAGCAACATCCGCAGGCAACAGATGCCGTTTTCGATATAGTCCAGCTTGATACCTCTTCCACCTTAGCATTGCCCATGTCTTCAGTCCTTCTGCAAGCAGCAAAGGCACCATGGCTAAAACCCTCGTCAGCCCCTGTGTCCACGAGATGACTGGACCATATGTATAGGGTCCAAGAGACAGATGCCGAATTCCTATTCTCGCACCCTCAACCAAACTTGATGGTGATAACATCTTCCTCTAAATCCAAGAGGACACATTCTACACCTTCCAACAAGGAAGGTAAGAAACTAGATGCCTTTGGCAGACACTTCTACTCCACGGGAGCATTGGGAGTCAAGGCCACTAACTACCTGGCCTGCATGAATAGGTATCAATATACTCTCTGGGAACGGTTCTCTGAACTACTAACCCACCTTCCCAGAAGACAAACTCCAGGCAGCAAGAGTCATCCAAAAGGAAGGCATGGTACTGGCAAAACAACAGCTCAACACGACTAAGCATGTCCCCGAGGCATCTTCCAGAACCATGGCCTCTGCAATAGCTCTTAGGCGACATTCCTGGCTCCACAATACCAATCTGTCCATGGATACTAGATCTTATGTGGAAGATCTTCCATTTGATGGCCTAGGACTTTTCAGTGCCACTACTGATTCCGCTTTGCAAGAATTAGATAAGAGCATTAAAGCTTCTCGAGCTCTAGGAGTGTCCTCGTCTGCCAGACAACCATACCGACCCTGCACCTGATCGAGATCCTGGCAGTGACGTACCCCAAGTCGTCAGTCTCCGGACACTCAATGGAGACCGAAAACATCTTCGGGAGGCCAAAAATCCGCCTTCCAAAAACCGAGATTTGGATCCGAGCAACAATCTTCCCGCTCCAAACAGACCAAACCCTCCAAACAGAGTTTTTGACTTCCCAGTCACCGAGTCAGCTCAAACGCGACTGTGACCGTTTCTTCAAACTTGGCGTCAAATCACCTCGGATGAGTGGGTACTGTTCATATTGTCCTGAGGCTACAAAATTGAGTTCCACCAGAACCTCAATACTCCGGTCGTCGTCTCCACGCCCCCTTCCCCACCTCTTCTCAAGGAGGTGTCCGTCCTTCTGCAGAAAGGGGCCATCGAACATGTACCACCACACCTCCACGGGACGGGATTTTAATTCCTGATACTTCACAGTCCCGAAGAGAGACGGAGTTGTTCGACCCATATTAGATCTAAGGGAACTGAACCGTTTTGTGACTTACCACTTCTGCATGGTATCCCTACAACAAATCATGCCATTGCTTCAGAGACGAAGAAGCCCTTCAGCTCACGAAGAAGCCCTTTGAGCCGCTCGCAACATGCGACCTCAAACTTCTAGCATGGAAAACGGCCTTTTTAATTGCTGTCACCTCGGCTAGATGAGTGGGAGAAATATTGGCTTTCCAGCATGATACACCTTACCTGTCGTTTTTGCCGGATGGAGTCCGCCTCGTCCCGGACATCTCCTTCCTGCCGAAGGTGGTGTCAGAGTTCCACCTGCAGGCGGAGGTCTTCCTCCCTGATTTCTTCCGAAACCCAACATCAGCGGAAGACAAGCTATTACACATTTTAGATGTGAAGCGGGCTCTCCTGTTCTACCTCAATCGAACACACCCAACTAGATGAGACTCGCAACTCTTCATCTCTTACGCGTCAGCACGACTGGGCATGCACATCACAGCTCAATGCCTGTCAAAAGTGGATTGTCGGTCTCATCCGTCTGTGTTACCCGATCGCCAAACAGCCATTACCTGGCCTGATCAGGGCTCATTCTACCAGGGCTGTTGCGACCTCCACTGCCTTCCTCCAGGGAGTGCCCCTGACAGACATTTGCAAAGCCGCTTCGTGGGCCACGCCTAACACCTTCATCAGGCACTACGCCCTAGACGTCCGTACGAACACCAATACCACCATGGGACGTCACATTCTATCTTCGGCTACACAATAAAAGACCTGCCAGCACCCTCCTCCAAGTAGGCTACTGCTTGCTAATCTCCCAAGGGTGTGAAGCACAGAGACCACGTCAAAGATAAACAGGTTGCTTACCTGTAACTGATGATCTTTGAGTGGTCATCTGTGCATTCACACCACCCGCCCTCCTTCCCCGCTGCTGTCAGCGTCTACATTTTTAATAGGGGTTGATTTGCGGCGGTTTGAAGGAACTGGCAGGATGTCCGCGTCCACCCCTCTGGGCATGCGCGGTGGGGTTCCTGTGCATGCCTGGGGGACTGGGTGCGAAAATCCGTTAAAAGAGCTTGCTACAGCACCGATCGATCCAGCGCGTGCGCACTGAATCCCATGGGTGTGAATGCACAGATGACCACTCGAAGATCATCAGTTACAGGTAAGCAACCTGTTTTTTAGGCTGCAAAGACTAAAGTGGTAATTAAAGTCCGCCCCCCCCCCCCAGCTCACTAAGGAATGCAGGAGTGGCCCTGTGAGTGAACAGTAGTGGATTGAATCCAATTACTCCTCCCTCTACCTCAGAGTAGTAACACTTAAGCATGTAAGGGGAGTGGGGTAGATGGGAAAGAGAAAGCAGGAGGATAAGCATGAGGAGGGAAGATGCCACCTGATCTGCCTCTCTTTGCTCAGCCAGTCTCTGCACCCTCTGTTTGCATCTTCCCCTCTCCATAACCAATCCAGGGCCATGGGGAGGAAGGCAGGAGAGACAGGGTGTCAGTTGGAGATGGGACAGACAGGAAGGCTACCATGCCAGCGGTCAGATTGGGTGCAGAAGTAATGATTTAAAGGATGCTCTTAAGCATACTTTTGTTGGGGGATATCCATTGAATCATTGTTTTTAAAGGTAACGGAGAAATGAGTTGGAGCTTTATGTTGGGATTATCTTTCTTATTTTCCCATATTTCAGTAATTACCTATACAGATCTGTTACTGTGGCTATACTGTGTTGTGAGTTTGAACTATGGAAGACTTCCTAAAACAGCAAGAATCTTTGGACCATGATGATTACTTTTTAAATTACTTTTTGGTCATTCTGGCATGGACCACTAACAGCTTGTCATTATGTAATGTTTGTTTTCTTTTTCTGTCTAGGAATTCTTACGGAAGGAATTCAGTGAAGAAAATATTTTATTTTGGCAGGCCTGTGAATATTTTAACCATGTACCCACTCATGACAAAAAAGAGGTATGCACCCATCCTTACACCCTGTTTACATTTTCTATACAGCCGTAATATTTCTGTCTAAAAATGTGCCTGTAATTTCCTGCCATTTTTTTGGGGGGGGGGGTCATCGGGTTCTGCCTCGCTTGGGGGCTGGGCTCAGGGCCTTCTCAGCTCAGGGTTTCTTTTCTGAGACCGACCCTATAAAAGTGTGAGAATTAATATGAGATTTTTCTCTTTGGCTTAGGATGAAATGCAAATTAGTGCTCACAGTAATCACAGAACCCCTCTTATTCCACTCCCACCCCCCAGGAACTGGCTCCTGTGTAGTAACCGCCACTCGCTAGCCTGTCCCTCACTGGGATGTTTTGCAAATGTGCTGTGGCTCAATTGCATGTTCTGGTGCTGCGAAGAAGGTTGCTTCAGCACCGTGAAGCACATCTGCGGCTTGCATCTTGAATGTGTCTTCTGCTTCTTAGGGCTAACTACACTGATGGCCTCTCCTTCTTAAAAAAAAGCAGATGAGGGAGCTGTAATTTGGAGAAGTGGTAGGGGGAGAGGGGGTATTAACCCTTTCTGTGCCTGTTATTGTTTTGCCGCACCCCCTCCCCCCAGGTTCCAGGTGCATGTGTGCCACCACATTCAGTTGGAACCCCATTAGAGGAAAAGTGACTTGAAAGAAGGGAGTTTTAGGGAGAAAGTGGCAGGCTAAGGAAGAGTAAACCTGTCTTCCCACAACTTCAAATTGAATTTCCAAAGCTACTTTTCTTAGTCTTCAGTGACATTGATGACATTCTAATGGTAACAATTAGAAGTGGCCAATTTATACTCTGATTTGAATATTCCCCCCTCCCCCGTGTATGCTGAATGGATCTGTGCAATAGAGGTTAGGAAACAAGATAATTTGTGAGACAAAATGTCAGAAATGCATCCAAAGAATATACCACTATGTATTGTCCTATGTAACTAAGGACAATACAAACATGTATTGTCCTGTGTAACTAAGCAAACCAAAGAAGGGATCACAGTTACAGGTTCATACTATCAAAGAAACACTGTGATAAAATTGACAATATTTAATGATTCTTATGAACATCAATTTGTGTATCTATTAAGAGTTTTACAATATTGCCTAGGAAATTCTGACGTTCAAGGGAAAGTCCGACATCATCATATCCTTAATGAGCGCCCGGTTGACCACTCATTTCACGAATCTTCCTCAGGAGTAAACCTATAAGGTTGGAAGGTGTCAGCCTCTTGATACGACTTAACTTATTTTTGACACAGTTTAACCTCTTTTTTACTTTCTTCAAATTATTGCAAAATATTTCATATTATCTTCCAGTTCCATTGCAAGTGCTTGAATTGGGAGCAAGCCAATTAATTAATTTCTAGTAGTAGCAACCAGTCACTATTTTTATCTGGCTAGAAGCCTTCTTTTTTCAAATTGGCTGGTATTTGCTCTCTATCTCATGTCGATGGCTCAGTCACTCTCTAATAGGATATAGGAGTAGCATTTCAGTCATCTTTTCTATCTGGCTGGAAGCCTTCTTTTTAATAATAAACTGACAATGCTCTCCACCTCTCACACTGGAACTCACACTGGCAGAGGGAGGCTGGCAGCCCCACTGAGCTTGGCTGCGGCAGGTGCCATTGCTGGGAGCCATTCCAGGCCTGGCTGCTGCTGCAGTGCACATCAGAAGCGGCTCTGGACTCGGCTGCAGCATTGGCAGACATCGGGAGCGGCTCCCGGCTCCGCCATGGCAGTGGTTGATGCTGGGAGGGGCTCTGGACTTGGAGGGGCTCCCAGAGACCACCACCACTGTGGCTGGGCTCCAAGGCGAGGCCTGGACACGACAGCTCATCTGTGGTGGGGGGAGATGGGATTCCTCTCCCCCCCCCCGTTTCGTGGGCCCTCCCTTGTTCCTTCATAATCCTATTTAGTTCTTTTTGGTATTGTTGAGTGGGGTCTGAGGATAGCTGTTTGTAGACAGTGGTATTGAAGATTTCTCTTTTGGTGATCTGATTTGTCCATGATGACAACTGCTTCTCCTTTGTCAGCTTCTTTAATAATAATGTCTGGATTGTTTCTGAGGCTGTTGATTGCATTTCTTTTGGCATGCGTGAGGTTGTGTTTTAAGATACGATGTTTCTTGATGACATCGGTTTGGGCTCGGTGGCAAAAACATTCTGTGTAGAGATCTAGTGTGGCAATGCAGCCATTGAGGGGGGGGCAGTCCACGTAGAGTCCTTTTTCCTGTAGTGGTTACTTACTTTACACATACTTAACTTTGGAGCTTGTTTGCTGTATAACTATTTACCCAATTTGGAGAAATTCTCTTGGTGGTCTTAGTAGTCTGCTTGGGTTTTCACCCTGCTGAATATTGTAGTGTCCTTTGCAAACTTGGCCAGTTCACTATTCACTCATGATTCCAAATAATTTATAAACGGGTTCTATAACACAGGTCTTCATACAGATGCCTGACGGACCTCACTGCTTACTTCTTTCCTTTGTGAGAACAGTCCATTTATTTCTGTCAACTGCCTCCTGTTGTGTAACCAGTTATATCCCAATGAAAGCCAGTAATCTGTAACTGCTATGCTGAATCTTTGGTGAAGCACAGAGTCTAAATATTTTCAGAAGTCTCAAGTATATAATGTCTACTGGGTCACCTTTACTCACATGCTTGTTAACACTCTCAAACAATTCCAAAAGATTGGTGAGGCAGAAATGCCCTTTGCAGAAGCTGTGCTAATTCATCTTTGCTAGGGCTTACCATCAGCTTGCATTTGGGGATGCCCACTTTCTTCTTTGTCTTCCTGAATTCCATCTTCATCACCCCAGGAATTTTGACTAAATAGGGGATAGCATATCCTCAGCATTGCTATTTGGGTCTAGTATTTCTACCCATAGCGATTCTGTGGAGGAGTCTTTTCTTTCTTGTTTGTTAGACTATGAGCCCTCTTTGGCACAAAGAGCAAGACCACTATCCTGTACACCTGTCCTTTCTATAGTGTTTGTATCCAGAAATAATAGTATGCCACTGATTTTCTCTATTCAACCAGGTTTCTGAAATACCCATTACAACTACGTCCTCATGTAGGAGGAAGCACCCAACCTCCTCCATCTTGGTATGGAGGCTTATAGCATTCACATAACAAGTTTATCCCTGGTATTCTTTGCAGTCACTTATTCCCTTGGTGCATGTAGAATTTCTGGAATCTTCAAAGGTCAGGTGTTTTGTAGTGTGGAAATTTCTCTTGTATGTTTCAGGGGTGCCTTGCAAGATTGTTGTCAGCTTTGAACAATTCAGTTCCCTGTAGCAAGGCACTGAATCCTCTGCAATATTGCAATGTTTGCTTGTTTCTGAGGAAATAATGCTAACAGACCTTATGCTTAATTTGTAGCTTTCTTTCAGAGCGCGGGAGATCTTTAACAAATTTTTATGTAGCAAAGCTACAACCCCAGTGAATATTGATAGCCAGGCCCAGCTGGCAGATGATGTTCTCAATGCGCCACATCCTGATATGTTCAAGGATCAACAGCTTCAGGTAATTTTTGAAACGTTCTTTCTTTAGCCATTAGGGGATCCCAAAACGTCCTGTGAGCCCACAAATCAGCTTTCTGAGGGTTGGAACAATCTGCTGATGGTGGTGGTGGTGGTGGTGGTGGTGGTGGTACTGATGCAGAAAATCCACAGTCCTTGCAATGGTGGATCATAGAGCACAGGCTTGTGTATCCGTGTAACTTCAGCCTTCAGTTTTGGCTTCTGCCTTCCAGAAACATCTATTCTGATTGTATTACAGTTTTGTTTCCAGTTGCTCACCACTATTTTTCTTTCTTTGCAAGCAAATAACGGGCAAGGGGTTGGAAACTGATGCTTTAAACCTGTGTTTGCTTTTCAGATTTTCAACTTGATGAAGTTTGACAGCTATACACGTTTTCTGAAATCCCCACTTTACCAGGAATGTATTTTGGCAGAAGTAGAAGGCCATCCTCTCCCTGATCCACAATATGTTCCCAGCAGCCCTACTTCTAAGCACAGTTTTGGTTCTGAGCGGTCCAGTGTTTCAACACCAAAAAAGGTTTCTCACTATTTACAACCTATGTAGATAAAATGGAACTTATTTCTGTTAACTGATTGTCTGAATGTATGTGTGTGTGTGTGTGTGTAATTTGTTTATATTGTCTAATGCTGGCATACCATTTAATTGCAAAGAGTTCGTTACACAATGGTGTTAAATATAAAATGATGTACCATTAGGGAGAAACCCCCCCACAGAAGTTGTTACCTTATATAGGCAGACAGCTGGCCCTTCTGGGCTGTGGGGAAGTTATTGCCTACGTCTGTGCTCTTTCTCATTTTGTCTTACTTTTCTTAAAAACAGATATCACAGGAGTGACTTATGGGGATGCGGGTTAATTAGTGGGACTGGTCAGCAGAACCAGAAAGTTTAGAAGCTGCTGTTCTGGGTAAATGAGCATTAGGTTTGCATCCAGTTTTTTAAAAATTATATTTTGATGGTAGTTAAGTGGAAAATCGAAGTCGGGGCGATCCTTAAATGAAGAATCTGGAGAGGAAGACTCTGAGAGAAAGAGAAAAGGGACCTTTTTCTCGTGGTCTAGAAGCAAGAGTATGGGGCGATCACAGAAGAAAAAGGAGAATGGTGATTATCCAAATGGTTAGTTGTAAAACCCAAACAGTAAGTTTAACATCTGTGTTCCAGCCATCATTGTGATGGGGGGGGGGATGGACTTTACAAATCTTTAAAACATCATTCAGGCCCATGTAAGAAGGTTCTTACAAGTACTTCTTGTACCTCTGCTTTGAAAGGTCAGGGAGAATCTATTTTGAATAAAACGTGAGGAACCCATGGGGACTCATGGAGCAGTGGAAATCTTATCCGCCACCCATCCTCCCATTCCTGCCTTCCCATTCCCTTCCCAGCCCTCCCACCACTGCTTCCTTGCTCCCTCTCCAGCCCTTCAGGGGACAGTTACGTTGGGGTTGCTAGGCAGGCTTATAATGTTGACTGTGATCTTGTTGAGGCCTCGGTCAGCATTTTTTAAAAGTCTGCATAGTCATCATTTCTCTGGTTTTGGAGGATTTTAACTCCACCCACATTTGCCCCCTCATGTCGGGGATGTTTTCTGTAAAAACACCTCCTTTTCTGTCCAGGCTCTAGTGTGAGGCTTTCCCCCCAATCTACAGTGTGATGTCAAGTTCAGGTCACACGGACCTCTTACTGCGCTTTCCCCCCCGCAGTTGTTCTATCCACGACATTTTATATCGCTTGGAGGTGGTCAGACGGTCCCTCTGTCTTCCGCTTCACTTGCGCAAAGTACTGACCACACAGCGCGCCGTCCCTGCGGTGGCGCGGGTTTAAAAAACAAAAAAACCTGCGCATGCGCTTGGGCGTACATACAAACTAAGAAGACCAAAATAAAAGCTAGCGCCTGTTTGCACATGCACATAACTTAAACCGGAAACACAAAAAAGGGGGGGGGAGGGTAGCGCGGTCACGGCGGATTGCTGTCTAGATGCCAAAACCGCGGATACAAAGCGCGAGATATCGGAAAACACCTGTTCCAACGGGTGTCAGAAAACGCGGATAAAAAGAGCAGAAACCGCGGGACTCAGCCCGCTTCGGTGCGGGAGGCGGGTTTGCCAATATGAACATGAAACTTTAATGCGCGAGGGATCAGCTGCGAAGCCCGCACTAAATGTCCGTGTGACCTGAACCTTAGATTCGTAATTTTGGATGCTTTTTACTATTTGAAGTGCATTTACTTGGCTACAGTGAATGGAATACTTTATATCTCAGGTCTTAAAGCATATGAGCACCTTTTAGAGTGAACAGTGTGCATTTAGCTTGAGTTAGAATTTCCTAATAGAATTCTTTCTGTTGTTGTGTTACTGCCACTCTGTATGGCATGATTTTTCCACAGATTCTGTACATGCCAATGGGTTGTCCTATAGACATGAATCTCAAGACTCGTTGTCATCAGCTGCAAGTCTTGAATTGGTAAGGTCCTGGATTTTTATATCAAAAAGACTGTAATAACTGTGGAGACTTAAAGATGCTATACTTGAGTAATATAAGATGTACTCCATATACTTAAGTCTAAAGGGCAAAGTACATATTGTGTGCTTGTTTCCAAATTCAAAGGCACCATCTGGAGGATTGAATGATGGCTGTAGTGCTTGATAGAGGAGATTTAAGCCTTGCCCTTACACTGTTTTTCAGGTTAAAATCTGCTTCATTCCCTACTCTGAAAGATTGTGGCCCTTTCTGCACCTGTATTTTGCCTCAGTTTCTGAGCGCATCCTGTTCTACTGCATTCCCTCCCGCTTTCACTTCTGCTTTGTTTTGGGGCTTTCTCTTGTTTCTGCATTTGTTTTACAGGACTGTACATTCAGACCGCTTCCAGCACACTGTAGCCCCACAGCTACCAAAACTCCTTTTGCTGTGATTCTTTGTTCTCATTTGCTTTCAAATTGCTAATCCTTTCTAAAGTAGAATTGTTTCTGTGGGTATTTAAGGGCTGTCCACTGCCCTCCCACATTTCCCTCCCTCTCTCTCCCTCTCTCTCTCTCTCGGTAGACACTCTCTCCCTGTTCTGCTTTCTTTCCCTCCTTCTCCAAGACAAAAGAGGATTTGTCCACCCGCTCAGGCAAACTTTTAAAAAGCCAGAGAGAACATAAGAAGGAATCAGTCAATATAAAGGACTAGGGGATTCCCTGCTCCCA
>NW_015163162.1:148095-152038 GCF_001447785.1 Gekko japonicus
AGTTTTGAGGAGGGGTGGGACCTCAGACAGGTACAATGCCATAGACTACACCCTCCAAACCAGTCAGTCCCTCATGGGGAACCATTGTTGCCAATCTCCAGGTGAGGGCTGGAGACCACTCAAAATTACAATTGCTCTGCAGAAGGGAGGGCGGAAGTCAGCTGAAGTCAAAGGGGCAGATAATGGTAGGTTGATGGTTAGCTGCGAAGGAGATGGGGTTGCCAACTCCAGGCTGGCAAATTCCTGGGGATTTGAGGGGTGGAGCCTGGAGAGGGTGGGGTTTGCGGAGGGGTGGGACATCAGACAGGTAGAATGCCATAGACTCCACCCTCCAAACCAGCCATTTCGTCCTGGGTAACAATTGTTGCCAATTTCCAGGTGAGGGCTACATATCACTCAAAATTACAACTGCTCTTCAGGGAGCAGAGATCAGTTCCTCTGGAGAAAACAGTGGACTCTGTCATTATACCCTGCTGAGGTCACCACAGCAAAATGACACTGTTTGCCCAAAGCCAAAGCACTCCCCCAGAGCCTCTTTCCACAACGGGCTTTACTGCTAGTGCATACAGAATACACAAATAAATAAACTGAAGAGGGGAAAAACAGTGCAGAGGGAATGCGTGCAACTGCAAAGTCACCCCTTAAGGCTTGACTCCTCGGATTCTCTGGAGCAAGCTGTCAGTGCAGAAGGGGCCAATGTCTGTATTATACCTGTATTTTT
The DNA here is from genome assembly GCF_001447785.1 of Gekko japonicus. Lineage (NCBI taxonomy): Eukaryota > Metazoa > Chordata > Lepidosauria > Squamata > Gekkonidae > Gekko > Gekko japonicus. Next base: position 148,817 of record NW_015163162.1, read on the forward strand.
CCCTGGTGCAGCTAATAGCAGGGTTTGGGGGAGATGGGGGCGTAATTTTATTTGGTGCATGGTGTGGGAGATTAACACACACACCCCAGTGCTATGCCCACCAATGCCATGCCCCCTCACTGGTTTGCTTGTTAATCTGAATTAAATTTTGGGAAGATGTGTTCATAGATTGGCCCTAAAGCCTCAAAGATTAATAACAAATATAGTTTGGTAGACACAGTCCCCAGTTGCAAAGAAGAATACAAGAAATACGAGATGTATTTATTTTCTGTTGAGTATTAGTTAAAGCAAAATATGCCATCTGTAAAAAGAGTTTTAAAACATGGAGAAATTATGAAGTGGTGCTGTGGTGAAAATCTTACTGCATTTCCCCATCATCTCAGTGGCAAGACCCTTCCCGTAGCTGCCCCCTTAGCCACCTGTGTTAAAACTATGCACTTCATGTGCTTCTTTGTTTAAGGAACCGTTTTGGTCCTGTGCTGCGATCCAAATGATGCAGCCACAAAAGTGGCTGTATAGGCAAGAGGCACATTGTTTTACAGCATTATGTCACTGCTGACATTTCTGTTTATCAGAAAATCGAGGAAATTGCATCCCATCAGCCTGAAACTTGGTGCAGCAGTCTACTTGGAGATGGATGTGATACAGCCAAATTGACAAAAAATCCCACTCAGAGTGTCTCTCTAATAGAAATTGTTAAAATTTGCCTAGATGAAAGTGCTGAAAGTTTACAGCTGGTTTTTGTGCACTCAAGGCATAAATGTAATTTTCCCTTTTGCTGTTTTTTGTTGAACATTTACAGTGTCTTGCTCTCACTGCTTTGATGAAAATCTGTTGTAATGTAATAGGGCTGTCAGCTCATTGTTAGGAAATACCTGGAGATTCTGCGGATCGAGCCTGGGAGGGGAGGGGTTTGCAGAGGGGAGGGACCTCAGCAGAGTATAATTCCCATAGAGTCCACTCTCCAAAGCAGCCCATTTTCTCCAGAGGAACTGAACTGGGCTGTCTGCTGAGCAACTGTAATAGTGAGAAATCTCCAGGTGCCACCTGGAGGTTGGCAAACCCATGTAATGAGATTCCAGACTTCCCATTTAAATTATTCACTGAAGCAGGGTCAAGTTCCAGAAAAGATGGAGGATGTTAGCACTGCAGTCCTCTGCAGAGTCCCTCACTACTCCCCCCGGAATATTCCCGCATAGGATTGCACAGTGGCTGGTATTTTGTGTGAGACCTTCATGCTGAGTCACGGTGCGCTCTCCTTACTGCAGCTCTTTCCTTTGCTCTTCCAGTGCTGCTGCTCCTCCTCCCTCCTCCTCTGAGATTGTGGGTGCAACCTAAATATGGAAAAAATTAATAAGAGTTCGGTTACGTGCCAAAATTGGTGACAGGGAATGCATGTTTGAAGAAATGATTTTAGCAATAATAACAATGTAGAAAGAAATCTTAAAGGTAGTGAAATGGGGCCTGGTTATGAGTGAGCATGAAATGCCCAGTTGTACAATGTCTGTATATTGCTCACATGGTGCAGAAGTTTAGGTTGGTAGCCTTAAGTTTCCATATCTTTCGGATCATGACCGAAATGGTCAGTTCCTTACATTGTACACCCTTCTTAGTCCAGCAACATAACTCTGGTTAGGTTTGCACTGTTAGTTCTTGTCTTAAGCAATACAATTTTTATTAGATTGGCCAGCTAGGAGTCCTGGGGCCGACCGATATGCTAGCAGAACAGATATCTTTCATTGTAACTACCAAACAAGGCAAACCTGCTGCCTTACTGATCTTTTCTGGTCTCCCAGGCTGGGAGTTAACATGACTGGCTGGATCTCTGGCAGGAAACTCTTCTCTCCTTCCCCTGTATATAAATAACTCTGGAACCTAACACAATACAACTTTGCCTCAGCCTTCTCCTCTTACTTCTTTTTCATTTTCTGTGATTAAATGCGCAGCAAAGTCCAGGAACATTGGTGGTGGAAAGTGCCGTCAAGTCGCAGCTGACTTATGGCGACTCTGTAGGGTTTTCATGATTAGAGACGTTCCGAGATACTACTTTACACAGAGAGTGATTAAAATGTGGAATTTGCTGCCATTGGATCTAGTGATGGCCATAGGAATAAACAACTTTAAAAGGGGGTTAGATAGATTCATGGTCTGTCAGTGGCTACTAGCCTTGGTGACTGAGGGGTACCTCCACATTCAGAGGCACTAATCCTCTGAATCCCAGAGCCAGGAGGCAACATCAGGGGAAGGCCTTGGTCTCTACCCCCTGTTGTTAGCCTTCCAGAGGAACTGGCTGGCCCCTGTGTGAGACGGGATGCTGGACTAGAGGGGCCCTCCCTGGTCTGATCCCGCAGGGCTCTTCTGAGGTTCTTATGAAGTGGTTTTGCCATTGCCTGCCTCTGCATCACAACCTAGGTATTCCTTGGCTGTCCCCCCTCCAAATACTAGCCAGGGTGACTCTGCTTAACTTCCAAGATCTGACAAGATTGGGCTATCCTGGGCTATCCTTAAATATCCTTTTTTCTGTCACCTGAGAGTTCTGATTTTAACAAGAAAGTAAGGGTATGTTATAGTACTAGGTTGCAAAATGCCATTTATCCATCTGTATACTAAATCTTCTTAGAGACTTTCTGTAGGTTGTCATATTTAATCGGCTTCCACATTCTTTACAAACTCTTTAAGGAAAATTCAGCATTATTTCCTTATAGAAAATAATAATGTAATCACCTTGTATTGCTGTGTGCTACTTTCTTGAGTCTCCTTTTTTGTTGGTGTTCATATCTACATAAATATTAACCTTCTCTCTTGGAAGTCTGACTCCTGCAGGGCATCGGCACCTACAGCTGAGAAAGAGAAGTCTTCCAAATGTTGCCATATCAGTCTTCCAGACGGCTCCTCCTATACAATGTCAGTCAGATCGGGATTCTCAATCAAAGAGATGTTGTTGGGGTTCTGCGAGAAACATGGCATTAATATAGCTGGAGTAGATCTGTTCTTAATTGGTGGCGATAAGGTATTTGTCCTTCTGTTATCATTATTAAATGCCAAATCACCTTATTTCCTTAGTGTTTTTCTACCTATTCCTGCACCCATAATTTGACTGTTAAAAAAAGAGTAAAATGCATTTCCACAAGAGGAGCAAGTAATCTTAAAGTATGTCTTCTTCACATTCTTCACAGTAGTGGTTGTCGTTTCTTTTATTTTCAATCTGTTTATGTCATTCCT
>NW_015163162.1:152095-152401 GCF_001447785.1 Gekko japonicus
TCACCTCCCCTCCGATCCCCCCCCCCCCCCCGGAGTCTCTCGAAAATAGCAAGGAATATATATTAACATGCACAGTGTGTAAAAACAGTCTGTTCTTCCTTTATTTAAAGCTCTTCATTAATTCTGCACAGCAGTGCTTTTCTGTGGATATATTATTAACTGCAGTTCCATATTAACATGTTCTTTTTCTCCTTCTGTGTTTTAGCCTCTTGTGTTGAATCAGGACAGCAGCATTTTAGATTCTAGAGTTCTTCGTTTAGAAAAGCGTACTTTGTTTCGGTAAGACTCCCCCCCCCCCCCCCCCCC
>NW_015163162.1:152430-202081 GCF_001447785.1 Gekko japonicus
CCCCCCGGTCAATATCCAGTGGTTTTTCAAACCTTAGTCAATTCATCGTGAAGTATTGGTTAGAATCTAGACTGAAATCAGGCAAGAGGCAAAAGGGTGAACAAAAGGCATCCCTTGAGAATGTGAGAGTTCCAATGCAGTCCTGCAAATAGGTCCCCATTCACTTTGCTTGTAAGAATATCAGGTCCTTCTCCCATCAGCACCAGGCAAGTTCTTGTGTCACTTTGCTTGTTTCTGCTTCCGTGTTTGTCACTTTTTGTCTTGTCCTTCCCGTTGTAAAGTACTGGGTTCGCCGCATGGAGGACTCAGACGACGACATGCTTTTGCACACGTTTATTGTACTTCACTCCAACTAAGACTAACTCTAATGGCCTGACAGGGCGAACTATATACATATCCACCCAGCACCCCCTATTCCCATTGGAGGGTTTGAATGTCCCGCCAAAGTGGCTACTGGTTGGGCCTGGGGGAAACCAGGATCCAAAGTTTCCATTGTTCCAGGAGCCAAGCTCCTGTATGCGCCGCGGACCCCTGGTGGCGGTCCACGTACATAACACCCGCCTTCGTTGGAGCTTCCCATCAATCTTGACCTTTGCCTCCCTTGAAATACATCTCTGTCTCTGCCTTTTTGCATTTCCAAACAGTGTGGTCTTTCTATATCTTCTTGGGGTTTTAGTTCTGAGCTTCACAGTTCCTACTGATTGTCACTCTTTGAATTGCCTTCAGCATATCATTTTGGCCAGTGGAGAACTCTTTTCTGTGATGATTCACAATGGCTGTGAGACCCAGTAGGTAGACAGGAAGGCCGGAATGGATGAACCGTTGCTCATTTTCCCTCAGTGGCTTTTTTGAGGGGTTTCCATAATTGGATTTTGCCCCCTCTCCTGTTCCCCAGTCTGTGGGGCACATGGTGGTTGTGGTGGAAAGGTGCTGTCAAGCTTCAGCCAAGTTATAGCAACCCTGTAGGGTTTTCGAGGCCAGAAAAGAACTTACTGTTGCCTGCCTCTGCGTAACAACCCTGGACTTCCTTTGCTGGTCTCCCATCCAAGGGCCAACCAGGGCTTAGATTAGTTTCCGAGACCTGACAAGATTTGGCTAGCCTGGGCCATCCGTGTCATGGGGCATAATATTATTAGTGTGCAGATGGTGATTTTTTTTACTTGACCCAAGGTATTCCAGTGTTTGACCAGAACCTGGCCCTGAATCCCAACACAGCTGAAACGTGATAGTGTCGCTTAAGAGGGGATGGATTCTTGCATCCCAATTTTGGCAAGTATGCAAAAGGGTACCATTTAGATCACTGCTTGGTGATCTCAGTGGCAAAGAAGACCCTGCATGCATGATTGCTCCTTGCATGTCGGGCACCTTTGCCCCAGGGCAGCTCCTCAGAGGCTCAGGAGGGGGCAGTCTCCATGGCAGCCTCTAGACTGCGGGGCTCTTCCACATGGGAAGCTTGAGGCTCAGCCTGCCTCTGCTCTCTTGCAAGGCCAGACTTTATTTACAGTGGCCTTCAGTGGCCAGGATTAAGGGGGAACTTGACTTTTATGCTTCTACTGACAGTTAACTCTGTACAGTTTTATTGTAATGGAGGGGTTAGCTTTAAATATTGATTTACTTTAGGCATACTTGCTTGACCCATTGGGCGAGTGGTGTAAAATGGAAAGAAATAAGTATTCTGTGCTTCAGATAATTCTGGGGTTTTGTAAAGCTAATTTTTAAATCATTGAAATGGTTGCCTGGCTTTATGTGTGAGGGTGGAACCCTATCAGCCATCAGATGGCAAAGAAGGGGAGCAGACTCCAAAGGTTGTGTTCTACCAGTGGAAGCCAATCGTCTGTCAGCAGAACAGAACTTTGACACTTACCCCCTCCTGCTGCAGTCCTCTGAGCTCTCCAAAATACTTTGCCTTGAGGGAAGGGGGTCCTCAGGAACAACATGGAATGTAAAACACGGGGGAAATTTGCAAAAATTATCTACCCTTCTGCTGGCATGAAATCCTCCTTTGATCTAATCTACTGTTTTCAAAGAGGAGAATGCTTCAAGAACTAGGTAGGCAAGGCAGAATATAAGTCGAAACAAACAAACAAATAAATAAACAAAACATGTTGCTAGGGCAAGTGTTCCCAACATAGTGCCTGTGGGTGCCATGGAGCCCCCCAGTTCTTCTCCAGCAGAGTGACTGAGCCTTTCAGGAAGTGGATGTGGCTGTGGTAAGCCAGGGCTTGTTATTGGATGTCCTCATTCAAGTGAAAGGGTTTCCCAGTGTCATAGCCAATACAGCCACTACAGGAACAGGAGTAATGGTGAGCACCTGCGCTTTCCTTAAGTTAGTGTGTGGCTCCATTTCCCTTTCAAGCTTTTTATTCTTCCTTTTCTTTTCCCCGCTCTCCCCTTGGGACTTCCTTCATTTCTTTTTACAACCATTTTATGATTCTTGTTTGAAGTGAGAAGGGCAGAATTGTGTTTGCCTCTGCCTTGTGCAGCAGCCGTTTGAAGTTTGGCTCCACCTTTTGCAGCAGCCACTTTGGAGTGGTGCTCACAACCCCTCAACATTCCAAAAATGCCCACAAACTCAGAAAGGTTGGGGACCCCTGTTCTCAGGCATTTTGGTTTTCATCTCCTTCCACAAAAGCTACTCTGAACACCACACTAGAGCAAGTAGCTAGAAGAAGAAGAAGAGATTGGATTTATACCCCGCCCTTCACTATCCGAAGAAGTCTTAGAGCAGCTTACAATCCCTTTCCCTTCCCCTCCCCACAACAGACACCCTGTGTGGTAGGTGGGGCTGAGAGAGCTCTCCTGAAAACTGCCCTTGAGAAAACAGCTCTGAAAGAACTTATGACTGACCCAAGGTCACACCAGCAGCTGCATGTGGAGGAGTGGGGAATCAAACCCGGTTCTCCCAGATCAGAGTGCACACTCCTAACCATTACACCAAACTGGCTCTTTCAAGGGTTCCCAGGTCCCCTTGCTGTTGCGGTGGGGGGAATTGGGGCAATCCGGGGATGTTGCATGCAACGTCCTCGACATTAATGGTGTCACCCATAAGTGACATCATCATGTCGGGGGTGTTGCATGCAACACTGGTTTTTTGGCAAAACTCTATGGTCTTTTGCTTTCAAAACCATAGAGTTTGTTGAAAAACCAGAGTGTCGCCACGTGATGTCCCTGGTGTAATGACATCACCCGGAAGTGAACAAACATGTGGACAAGGGGGATCCAATAGATATTGTTTACCTTGACTTCCAGAAAGCTTTTGATAAAGTTCCTCATCAAAGGCTCCTAAGTAAGCTCAAAAATCATGGGATAAAAAGACAAATCCTTTTATGGATCAAAAACTGGCTAATTAATAGAAAACAGAGAGTGAGTATAAATGGGCAATTTTCTCAGTGGAGGGTGGTAAGCAGTGGGGTACCGCAGGGATCAGTACTTGGTCCACTGCTTTTTAACTTGTTCATTAATGATTTGGAGATGGGAGTAAGCAGTGAAGTGGCTAAATTTGCGGATGATACAAAGTTGTTCAAGGTGGTGAAAACCAGTGAGGATTGTGAGGCACTCCAAAGGGATCTGTCAAAGATGGGCGAGTGGGCGTCAACATGGCAAATGGGGTTCAATGTGGCCAAGTGCAAGGTGATGCACATTGGAGCCAAAAATCCTAAATATAAATACACATTGATGGGGTCTGAACTGGCAGAGACAGATCAAGAGAGAGATCTTGGAGTTGTAGTAGATAACTCACTGAAAATGTCGAGACAGTGTGTGACTGCAATAAAGAAGGCCAATGCTATGCTGGGGATTATTAGGAAGGGTATTGAAAACAGATCAGCCAATATAATAATGCCCCTATATAAATCAATGGTGAGACCTCATTTGGAATACTGTGTGCAGTTCTGGGCACCACACCTTAAAAAGGATATTATAGCTTTGGAAAAAGTGCAGAAAAGGGCAACTCGAATGATAAAAGGGTTGGAACACTTTCCCTATGAGGAAAGGTTAAGGCGCTTAGGGCTCTTTAGCTTGGAGAAATGACGACTGAGGGGTGACATGATTGAGGTTTATAAGATTATGCATGGGATAGAGCAGGTAGAGAAAGAGGTACTTTCTCACAATACAAGAACTCGTGGGCACTCCATGAAATTGCTGAGCGGTCGGGTTAGAAAAGATAAAAGGAAGTACTTCTTCACCGAAAGAGTGATTAACACGTGGATTTCACTGCCACAGGAGGTGGCGGCGGCTACAAGCATGGACGGCTTCAAGAGGGAATTAGATAAGCATATGGAGCAGAGGTCCATCAGTGGCTATTAGCCACAAGGTATAGATAGGGGCTCTGGGGAAGTGATGCTCTGTCTTCTTGGTGCTTGGGGGGGGGTCAACAGTGGGAGGGCTTCTAATGTCCTGGCCCCACTGGTGGACCTCCTGATGGCACTGGTATTTCTGGCCACTGTGTGACACAGAGTGTTGGACTGGATGGGCCTTTGGCCTGATCCAACATTGGGATCTCTTATGTTCTTAAGTGATGTCATTGCATCGGGGCGTCACACGCTGATGTCCTTGTTTAGGGGTGGTGTGTTCCCTGCTGGCCAGCTGGCTGGTGGCAGATCAAAGCCACCAAAAGTGGGGGGACCCCCGCTGGGACCTGGGGAATGGCAACCCTGCAAGTAGCTCAGATGTATTCACACTTGTTTCATAGGATGAAAAGGCAATAATTGCTGTAGTTCCCCAAAATCCTGTAAGGTGCAGTAGATCTGAGAAGGTGTTGTGCTTATTTACTAGCATTGCATAGGGTAAAATCCAACTATCACAGCTTCTTGTTCATTTGGATTCTCAGAAAGAATTCAGCATTATTATGGTTTTAATAACAACTGCTTAACACAGTTTGTTTTTACTTTTTTTTTTTTAATGTATTCTAGACTGTCTCGTTCCTATCAATAGATCTGTTGGCTTAAAGGCTAAACCCACCAAACCGGTAACAGAAGTCCTCCGGCCTGTAGTTGCAAAATATGGTTTAAATCTTAATCATCTTGTGGCAAGGCTAGTAAGTAACTCATTAAAGTAAGTTAAATGTTTTAGTTTTGCTTATCTGCAGAAGAAATTTAAGATTTCGGTACTATCTTTATGCAAGAATCACCATGCAACGGAGGTACAGGTACTTAGCAGTCCTCTCTATATACAGGAATTCTAGTCTACTTTATTTTAAGGTCCCTTATCCTTTATTATTGATCTTTCTTTCAAGGCTGTACATGCACATGTGTACTGGACTGTGAAAGGAAGGGGGGAGTGTGTACGTGTGTGTACATTTGCATGTATGTGGACATATTCGTTCATAAGTACATACATGAAAATATAGGACCCATGCCAGCCAGCCTGGCCATGACTGCCTAAAGCCAGAGCAAATTTAAAAAGTCTCACATTGCTTTTAAATGATGCTCAAGTTTGGCCTTTTGGTAAATCTCCTAAGGAAGAGTTCCATAGTATTGGGCATTAGCTGAGAACGTCTTTCTTCTTGCTTTTTCCAATTGAATATGGCTTTGTTAAGAGGCTGCCGGTGAGGTATTGGAGAGGACATGGTCTCTGAGGTCCAGCAATCCAAGCTGTTTCAGTCTCTGTAAGTCAGAACCAGCAGCCTTCATTGTGTTTGCATCAGCATTGTATACACACTCAAGAGGAAGCAGAATAAGATGAATCTCAATAGGATCCCAAACAGTAGCGGAGGTGTCAAATTCAATTGTTATGAGGGCCAGAAATTACATAAATGTCACTGTGTCAGGCTGGGCCATGTGTGTCATAAAATGTAACGCCAGGTACCAGAGATATAAATTTTATAAAGGTGATTTCAGATACTGAATGGCAATAGCAGGTGAATGACAATAGCAGGCTTGATTGGATTAGGTTTGATAGAGGGGTAGTAAGCATGGAGAGATCAGCATTGGTAATGAGATCAGAAACCTGGGTCTCAATTCAGTCCAGAAGGATTCATTCCAGGAGGATGCAAAGAATAAATGGATCTAAGTCTGACATTAGAAACCACAACATTAAAAAACCCAATGGGGGGACATTTTACTCTTCCAGGACATTCAGTTGCTGAGCTAAGAGTAGCAGAGGGGTAGTAAGCATGGAGAGATCAGCATTGGTAATGAGATCAGAAACCTGGGTCTCAATTCAGTCCAGAAGGATTCATTCCAGGAGGATGCAAAGAATAAATGGATCTAAGTCTGACATTAGAAACCACAACATTAAAAAACCCAATGGGGGGACATTTTACTCTTCCAGGACATTCAGTTGCTGAGTTAAGAGTAGCAGTTCTCTTACAAAGGAATTTCAAAGGGAGATTAGAAAGACAAATTGCTGAATTGCAACTGATAATTAAGTTCAAGACAATGCATCCTCCTGGACTGAATTGAGATCTAGATTTCCTGTCTCATTACCAACACCTGCTTTTGTCATTTGGCATCTGAAATCACTCCACTCTCCAAGTTATAAGGACCGATGGACTCACATTCTAGCTGTATCTGAAGAAGCAAGCAGTGACTCATGAAAGCTCATGCCCTGCCACATATTTTGTTAGTCATTAAGGTGCTACTGGACTCTTACTCCTTTCCATTAATAAAGATTGCTGTTAGGTTTCTTTCTTCTTCTTTTTCATCTGTAGAAATGGAGAAGGGGATCTCTCCAAGTGAAATAATATGTTGATTTCCACTGGCCAAAATCCACACAGTGCTAGTGATGGTAATGAAACAATTAGAAAAGTGGGGGGCGGGGTTAATGTGAAGAAAGGCAGCCAGCAAGGTGGAAGGGGAGAGAGGGAGATGTGTTGAACTGGAACATATGGAACCATAACTGTATTTTTAAATACTTAGCCATCTACTTCCAGTCATTAAACAATTGAATCCAATCCAAGTGTTGTGATTCCTAATTAGGGTCTTTTTGAAAGAAAATAAAATTCCAGATAGACACAGAGAAATCTAATATAAAAAAACCTTTTCAGAATAAGCCAAAATAATTTCCTTTTAATTCCCCTTTCCTCTTATCCCAGTGCATCTCTTTCCTGTGCCCCCTTCCTTTCTTTTAATGTGCATGTGTGTGACCAAAGGCAACCCATGCTCAGTCTCAAAGTAAACAGCAGAGCAGGGCAATATCAATGTAAATTGTGCTGATAAGACAAATTCCCCCTCCCTCCCTCCCTCTCTCTGAAGAAGTGTTTGTGCACATGAAAGCTTATACCTTGAATAAAACTTTGTTGGTCTTAAAGGTGTCACTGGACTCAGACTTTGTTCTCTCGCGCTTGCTCACTGTTTCCTTCCCATCAGTCAGTAGTAGCAAATAATAGAGGAGGGGGGAGGAGACTTCAGCCAGTGTCGAGACGGAGGCCTGGCTTTGTATATCTCCCCGCTCGATTGAGGGAGATGGGCGAAAGCGAGTGGCAATGGGGAAGGAGGCAAGAGAGAGCCAGGTGCTTGTGGGCTGGATATGAGCCCTGGACTGGCCAGTTCCAGCCCGTGGGCTGTATGTTTGGCATCCCTGGTCTATAGTATCTATATAGTTCACTGTTGGTCCTGATTCACAGCAGCTTCCAAGCTAATTCAATTAATAATCGTGGTTGATCCCTTTGCCATCCTGACTTACCTAAAGACCGTTCACGGCCACTAGATGGAATTGTCTTCCTAGCTGGACATCCCCTGGGATGCCTTCTTGGTTAATCTAGGTATGTCTTGTAGTAAAAATGATAATAACCTTGGACTAGAGTTTAAATTATCCATGTCCTGTTTAATATTAACATAGCTGACTGTTTTCTCCAATGAATATAATTCTTGCAATTTTGACATCTAAGCTCAGCCAGTGCAATCTCTAAATGTCTTCTGTAAACTTTCAAAATCATTATTTATTCCTCTTCTTCTTCCACTGTGAATTTATTCCTAATACAGCAATACTGTGTGACACTGTGAATTTTGAATGCTAGGCTACAGATCAAATTGCTCTGAAATAAGTACTTTTTCCTGTTGAAATGAAATTGTGATTTGACCACAGAATGGCGATGAGGAGCCATTAGACCTTGGTGTTCCCATCTCTAATCTGGACGGACAGCGGGTTATTCTAGATGAGAAGCTGCCAATAAAGGGCAAAGGTAAGTGTTGCTGAAATTATGTCATTTCTAACAGTTTAGTGAGCCTAACTAAGTACTTGTTAATAGAGACAGTCTACAACTCATGAAGGGTGTTTAGAACATTGAAGGGTAGTCTGGATTTTAGGCAGTCCCTTCTCCCATTCGCTGTGGCTCCTGACAGCCAGCAAGGAGAGTTGTTCATATTGATAACCTTGCCCTGAGGATCCAAAACACTTGATTCCCCCCCCCCCCCGGGCCTTTAAAAATACTGGCACACATTAAATAGGAATAATCTTTATTCTCTGCTCTTATAACTACAGTCTTCAGCTTCAACAATTCAGCAATGAAATAACAATTATAATAATAAAAGCAAATAAGGATAAGGATAACAAATACAACCATAACAACTACAGCATCGATTTGTCCAGATCTATCAGTTAGATTTGATTACATAGGAAAAGAATTTGGCAACTGCCAGAGTAATATTATGTTCACTTCCAGCCACAAAAATCTGTAGCAGTGGGCTGGGAGGCAAACCAGATCCTTTAAAAAGGGGGAAACAAACATGATTCTATACCTATGGAATTTTGGACAATCCAATAAACAATGGAGCAGGGTATCAGGACTCCCTGTGTCACAGCTGCAAAGTCTATCATCTAATGGAATCCTTCCAAAATGGCAAGAAAGTTCTGCTGTTGGGATTGAATTAAAATGATCCAACATAAAGGCTTGTCAGTATTTAGGAACCGTCAAGTAATCAAGATACACTGGGCTAGATTTTGGATATGCCAGTCCCAAATAGGAGAACAAACAAATGATTGCCCAAATTCTGGTACTGAACTCGTCTAGAGCATATAGGCATCTCAAAATCAGGTTTGTAATAGAAGTCAGAATGGGACAATCAATATTATTAGGGGAAATCTCCAGCCAATCCAGATGGGAGGTTACCAATTTCTGCCAAGTTGTTTTAAAGGCATCCATCCTCAGTAAGGAAAGCCCACCCGTTCCCGAGGAGGCAAAAGTTAGCTTGATCCAAAATCTAAACACAGATGCCGAAGCCCTTGCCTCTAGGGAGCACACACCTAATTTGGCTCTCAATACAGTTCCCGCCGCACAACATGGGGTCCTGTGGAAAATAGAAATCAAACTAGAATGCCCCCTCCCTTTTTGGGGCAAAATAATCACAAAAACTTGCACCGGATGAATGATGTTGTTGTATTTTATTGGTGTTTTGTATATTGTATTTTCTACCAAATTTGATGTAACCTGCCCTGAGCCTGCTATGTGGGGAAGGTGGGATATAAATCAAAGTAAAACAAACAAATAAAGAGTAATACTCCAGTGGTCCTAGGGGTGGGGCAGTCTTCACTTCTGGGATAGTAGCTCCTCCTCTCTGCAGGCAGGGTCGTCATCTTTGCAACCCCAGAGGTGAGGGGCTTATCCCAGAACTCTCCAGTTTGTTCAGCCCTGGCTAGCAGCAGGACATATTTGGCAGTGCTCTTCAGAGCACAGCGATCCCATTAACCAGCGTGCCTTAAAGGATATTTTCGCAAGTCACCAGTTCGGAGAGCAGAAGGTTGGAGGGAATTGCAGGGAGCAGGAAGGGCTTCTGCCCCGTACCCTGCTCTGCATCTTTGTGGCATAGAGAAACCGGGAGCCAACGGTGCCAAGGATTACGCTCGCACCACAGCACTTTTACGATCAGGCACTGCTGCGGGATTTCCAGCCCTAGGGCCAGGAGCTTGTGTGAAGTGCTGGCGGCAGCCACACTGAAGCACCTCAGGCCTCCACACGGCCTCTAAACTGCCGAAAGGGCTGGGTCCAGCAAGGAGACTGCATCAGCCACAGCCACGGCCTTCCCATCCCTCCGGAACCTTTTCACTCTCAGTTTTGGGGGAAGGAGTCCAGTTTATTCTCCGAAGGGCCTGTCTTGTGGCAGAGGAGAGCTTTTCACTTTCGGTTTTGGGGAAGGAGTCAAAGGCAGGCCTTTCTACCTCCCAGCCCCATGATAGCATGGTCTCTGAGCTAGACCTACCCAGTTCTCTGGCCTCTACCTCCATTCCTGGGTCCAAGCCGGATAAGGAGAGGGAAAGAGCCCACTCCCTAGATAATCTTTCTTTCAATTTATTGATCGCTCAATCCTTGCATAGCTGCTGTCTCTGGGGTTAATGCCTAGGCCAGCCTCCTAGCCTGGGTTATGGAGGAAATGAGGTGAGAAATCAAGGAGGCCATGAGTCAGACCAGCCAAAGCAGAAGGACACCAACAAGGTCACCTGTCAGACAGGGAAGACATTCCCCATCTAGCAGTGCCTCCCTAGGCATAAGGTCTGAGAGAACATCTTCCTCCTCCCCATTCCAAAAGGCAGGGCCGGCTCCAGGTTTTTTTGCACACTAGGCGAGGCTACCTTCTGGCACCGCTGGCCCCCCCCCCCAGTGTGCCCACCAATTTTCAAACATAAATGCATTTTAGGAAGAACCCTTTAGGGGTTTGAAAGCCCACAATCCCAGTGTCTTTGCTCCTGATCTGGTTCTACAGTAATACAATCAATAAACATAAAAACACCAATGAATCAATCAATAACAGGGCCATTAACAAAGCCAGGAGTTCCTGGCTTCCTCCAGTGTCTGGAGTCTAAACAGGGTAGCCAACTCCTGGGGAAAATTCCTGGGGACTGGGGGAGGGGTGGGGAGGCTGGGGAAGGCAGAGTTTGGGGAGGAGGCAGCTCAGCCGAGTCCAATGCACGCCTTTCATCAAGGGGACCTGATCTCTGTATTGCCGGGGGAGGAGTGTCTGGAAAGCTGCTCCTTGGCCATGGGGAGCCGCCAGTGCTTGTTGCGTGTGCCTGACCCGGCCTTCACTACCACCATCCCCGTTCCTGCTTTAAGGCCAGGGGTCGGTCCGACAATCCCACCTGGCCTGGCTTGGGGCCCTGCTTGAAGGCCAGCCAGTGGGACTGGCTCTGGCGGGGCCCCGTAGGGCTGGAGGTGGGGTGGCCGCCAGGTAGGGCCAGCTCAGGCAGGTGGAGGGAGGTGGCGCAGATATAGCCCGGGGCAGCAGTGGTGGGCAGAGCGCAGGCACCCTGGGTCCCGCCAGCCAGCGGAAGAAGGCAGCGGGGCGGCAAAGGCAGGTGCATCAGGAGTCTCCCTTGCCGGCTGGCCGGAGGCACAAGGGCGAGAGGATGGCCTGCGATTGTGAAGCGAAGCACCCCCACCGGCGGCCAGAGGCAGGGCCAGCTCCAGGCTGCTCCTCAAGGCGCCTTCGCCTCCCCTTGGGCAAGCAGGTTGCCCTCCCAGAAAGGTGGGCAGTGGCCCGCGATTTATTACCCTGTTTAGGTGAGGGTGGGGTGGCACACCCGGGGGGCACCCCCTCAAGGGGCCACTCTAGGCCGCTGCCTAAAAATTGTCTATGACAGGCCGGCCCTGCTGAAACGAGAAAGACAGGCCATTCTTCCAGGCACAGCAGGGAATCATGCAACACCTAGGGAAAGGAAGAACCAGACCCAAATTTCCCAGATGGATTGGACAGAGCCTCCCCAAGGTGGGCCCTTGGCCCGTCAAAGTATCGTCTACTCTGACTGGCAGTGGCTTTCCAGGGTCTCAGGTGAGGTCATTCACATCATCTACAACTTGGTCTTTTTCACCTGGAGATAATAATAATAATACTTTCCATTTATTAATCGCTTTCCCCAGTGGGCTCAAAGCGATGTACAGTTACTCAATATAGACAAGGGACAAACAATGTTTTGTAGGGGATAGGGAAGACAACTGCCCGGTGTAGACGTCTTCTGGCTTGGCGCCATAATTTTCCACACGGCTCCTTGTCGACCAGGCTTCAGGACACCTTCCTGGGTCTGGCCCTACTGGACCCGGCTGCTGCGGGACCCCTGGCCCCAACAGTGACGGTCCCACGGGTCTGGTGAGTTGCAGAGCTCCCCCCTGGGAACCGGTTGTCCGGCTCCAGCAGCAAGGATGGGGGGAGGTACCTGTGCTGGTGGCTGGGCAGGCTGCAGCGCCTGGCATTCGGCTTGAATCGCTTGCACGACCATCTCCGGGATGGAGAGGATCACTTCCTCGAACTCCTGCAGCATCTGTTGCTGGGTTCGTTCCAAAGTCTCTAGCCTGTTAGTCAGACCCGTCTCCTCCTCACTAGGAGAAGTGCGGCCGCTGCGGATTTTCAACTGCCCAGTTACCCAGTCTCTGGTTGCGGCTTCCGATGTCGCCCCATACACCTGGTAGTCCCCTTCCCACGAGGCTTTGATATCAAAACGGCTGTCACGTCTGGGGCCCCTCGTGAGGACGTACGTCTCTTCCGTCGAGTCTAGGTGGAACTGGCCCCACTGCTTGGCCCCGGGGGCATACGTCCGCCCCGACGCTTTCGGGGTCAGGAAGATGTGGGCGGACATGGTCTTCGGGACCATCCCAACCCCTGTGGTCGTTAGCGGGTCCGCAGTAGTCACCAGAACATCGGGCTGGGTTGTAGGAATCTCACTCCTAGTTGTTGTCAGTATGGGTTTCTCCTCTTGCCCGCTCATCTCGGCGAGAGAGATACGGGAAAAAAGGAGAGAAGGATTCCTAACAGAATGTCAGGTCCAACAGTCAAACAAATGGAGCACAGTCTTCCAAGAAGCATATACTTTATTGTCAGTACTATTGGTCAGGAACACAAGCACTGTTAGGAATGAGGAAAAAGGGAAAGCTTCCTGAGATATACAGAGTTCAAACTACCCCCCCACACACACACTTAGGACCAATCAGCCTGGTTCCCGTGGGCGGGAAGGAGTAACCGATGCAGCTGAGCTGGGAAACGAAACCAGTCACACGGTTGATTAATATGAGGACACTACAACTAGCCAGGGGTACAAGGTTACAGATAGCAGGAGAAGCTATGCAGAGAAAGGAATGCGGCACCCAGATGTACACAGGTCAGGTGGGTGCCCCCTCAGTCCGTAAACAATATGGCAGCATAGCTGACACTCTGTCAGGTGACTACTGCCACCACCTGACCTTTGTAGGGAATTGCCTGCTTAGCTTCCCGTTCTGAGGCCTTGCCTCTGTGTCTCCCACTGCCTAGTGCCTGGTCACTGCCTTGTGTGCCCCTGGAGGAATAACCACTTGCCAACTGACTGCCTTCCCTTTAGTGCACCTTTTAAAATAGTGTGTCCAAGTTGATGAAGGTCTACATGATACAGAGAACCACTACCATCATCAAAAGTTAATAAGTAACTACATGGTGGACCTCCTGATGGCACCTGGTATTTCTGGCCACTGTTGGACTGGATGGGCCTTTGGCCTGATCCAACATTGGCGTCTCTTATGTTATCTTATGTTCTTAAGTATTTATTAATAAGAAAATGTTCACAAGCGTACTTTTAGCACAGCACCAGATTGAGCAAGGGATTCAATAAAAATGGGTAAAATGCAATTCCTCTGGTTGCGGCTTCCGATGTCGCCCCATACACCTGGTAGTCCCCTTCCCACGAGGCTTTGACATCAAAACAGCTGGTTTTTTACGTCTTTATATAACGTCTTTATATAACGTCTTTATACATGTCCTATCAGATGTTTAAATATATGACAGGCTCCTTAATTTAGGATGTTGTAGCTCTCTACAGAGTTACCATTACCTTGCAGCTTCTTCCAGCTCTTTAGGCCAGCACATGGTCAATGGCCACCTCCTCCAGACCTCAGTTAAGAGTTCTATCTGCTCTGATGCTCAGCACCAAAGAGAGATTCCTTCTTGCTCTCCTGAGGTTAATCACCTCTATTCCCCATCCACTGATCAGGTCAGGCTGGGTCAACAAAGCTTTTCCTGGAGATCTTCAGGAGTTCCTTCCTGAAGTCTCTCTAGTATTTAACACCTCCAAATCTCTGTTCCCTGCTTGAAGAGGGGAGGGGGAGACTGGACCCTCCTATTGTCTCTAACTAGACCTATTAGCATTTCTTAAGAAGTAGCTGAGGTGAGCCTGGAAAGCCATTGACTGACTTCCTCCTCCTTGCCTGTTCTCTGCCCAGAAAGAGAAAAAAAACTTTTTAAAACACCAAGTGAAGGTTTTGCTCATTTCAACCTCCAAAGAAAAAATGAATTCCTTCACACCTGTTATTGGGTTAAAATTCTGCAACTCTTTCATTAAAAGAAAGCACACATACATTTCTAGTATTCCTGCAGTGTAATCTTATGTATGTTTACTTAGAAGTGGGACTTTCAGGAAAATATGCATAGGATTGTACTCCTACCTATATATTTATTGGCTGCCAGTGGAGAGGACATGGTCTCTGAGGTCCAGCAATCCAAGCTGTTTTGGTTTCAGAACCAGCAGTCTGAATTATACCCTCATCACCAGGTTATTTCACCCAGCAGCCTCATATGCGCATTCAAGAGGGGAAAGTTCTATCAAGTCATTCAGTGTTCTGTAGACCAAGTCAGTACTTCGTATTGTGCTTGCACTCTGTCAGTAGCCAACTAGAAGTGAACTGTGTTTTGTAACTGGTGAAAAACAGCATGATCCTGGAAGCCCATATTGTCTGGGAGTGACCAACCAAGGGAGAACTGGGATTGGAAACTAAATAGAGAACAAAAGCAAGGTATTTTATTGAGCAGGTGAAGATTCAGACTTATTTGACACCCTATCTCTTCGAGGAGTTGGATAGCAGAAGTTCAAGTCATGTTAGGTAAAAGAAGTCTGGCTCCTGTCAAAGATGCTCAGTCATGTTTTCTTCTTTACTGAACAATACTAGTTCAGATGGATCTAAGTCATTGAGAGAGCAGGCATGAAAGACAATTAGGATACCCTCAAAAAAGTTCTGGGATCCAACCAACTTCCGTGCATGTTCTTCTTGGTCAGTGAGAACTAATTGTAAACCTTGAAGGAAGTGACATGATATGTATATGTATTTTTAAATATCTTCCATTTGCAGACCAGGGAAAGGGGGCATCACTGAAACACAATGCAGCTGCAACTTCTAATGCAAGGACTCAAGCATCTACAGTAAGTTTTTTGAAATTGTCACTCCAGTTATTATTCAGTTTTGACTTTGCTTCCCAAACTGGAAATTGCAGGTGAAAAAGTGTTTATTCCAGTTAATATCATATGCTCTTCCTCTTCTTTTGTTCTGTTATTTTCACCAATGCACAACCATGCTTCACGTCCTCTGTGTCAAGTGCAGTCTCAACTTTTTGCCCAGAACTTCAGTAATCAAAGGGTCAAAGTATATGTGAGCCTGCAATTAAAATGGACATGCTGCATTTGTGTGTGTGTGTGTGTCTGTGTGTGAAGATTTGATTCTTCTGCTGTTGTGGTGGTTGTGCATGATTTACTGAAAATGCTTGTACTATGTTTAATCTCAGCACTGTTAGTAAAATATCAAATACAATTTTAAGACTTGATTACATCAACTTTGCACTATAAATTAAATGTAAGTAGCCCTTTAACTTTCCTTCTAATACAGGGAGAGGGAAGAACTCTAGGAAAGTCTAATTCTATTAAAATAAAAGGAGAAAGTGGAAAAAATGCTAGGGATACCCGTCTAGCAAAAAGAGAAGAATATATTGCACAGACTGGGAAAAAAAAGTGTCACAAAATTAATTTGGACGAAGCAGAGGGTATGTCACTTTTTTAGTATATGAAACAGTATCAGTTTTCCTGGTAAACGTAATATTTTGTGATACAATAATTTATTTTATTATTGCAGAAAGCAAGGCTATATTATGAATATCAGATGTATGTTCTTGCTTTTCATTAATCCACTTTGGAATTACCTGTGCTTGTGTGTTTATATAGAATGCATTTTGGAGATACAAAAACAGAAGCATAAGCTAATTTTGTATTTTTGAGCCATTTTCTTCCATTTCTGCAGTGGCTGTAAACTTCTGTAGAATGGTTTTGTTGAGAATAGAATGTTTTCCTTCTGCCTTTCTTAATTGGACCCCCCCCCCCATTTTGTCTGAGCTTCAGGATTATGCAAACCGAGCATGCCCACCAAAATCCCAGAAGATCCTGTAGAACATGAGCCGTGGCAGAATTTTTTTTGCTCTTCATATTTATTTATTTATTTCACTTTTACCCCGCCCTCCCCGCTAGGCAGTGGTCAGGGCGGCTTCCAAGAACTGACAAGCAGTATACATTCATAATAGATTATAAAACATCAATTAAAACACAGCAATCAATATAAAACATTCATTAAACATTCATTAGATCGCGATAGAACTAAGGTGCAATTTAAGGACACATTCGGCAGTACCGCCACATTAGATCATATTAAATCATATATCATTATTGTTTCTGGAACGCTGCCAGAGTCTGTTCTAGTGGTGGTTAAGCATGTGATTGATGCATAATTGACTTTTAGACTAGTTTTCATCTATCAGTTCAGGTTAGCCGTTCAAGCTGGGTGAGAAACAGCTATTTCTGAACAACTGATTGGCCAGGTCCACCACCTGGTAGAGGCACAGGAGGAGGCTACCGTAGTTGTTTTTTAGGGCTCATCTGCAAACATACATCACTGCACAGGTCCTGGTTCCCAAGAACAGGGCTCAGTGGGGTCTGTGTGAAAAGGAAGGCTGTCCTGGAGACAACAGGGAAAGGATGAGAGAGACATGTGGGGAGGGTGGGGGGTGGAGTAGCTTCATCATGATGTTTGTAGGTTTCCCTGCCACCTTTTCAGGCAGGCTTTCCTCATCTAGCATGTTCATGAGAAGTAAGGAATAGTCACCATTTTACTATGCCCATATGGAAGAGTATTGTGTGTGGGGGGGTGTCCACACCTTGCTGTAGTATGACCAGTCCTCCTGACGTTAGAACTGGGTGTGGAGAGTCACTATGTGGAAGTCGTTTCGGAGGGTAGCTGTGTTGGTTTTCAGCAGTGCAGTTAGATTTGAGTCCAAGAGCACCTTCAAGACCCCCAAGAGTTCTGGGGTATGAACTTTCAAGAGTCAAAGCTCCTTTCCTCAGACACAGAAGAGTAGAAATGAAGATCTCTCAGTCCTTTTATCCTCGTCAGAAGGTGGGAGGGGGTGTTGTAAAGAATGCTTGTGAAGGATGCACAGGGGTGCAATGCAGACTGTAACCAGCTTGATCAGAGCAGAAGGGAAACTGCTTGAGAAAGCTTTTGAATGCATGTGAAAGCAGGTCATTTATCCATTTGGGTAAAGGAATAAGTTGGGACACTCAAAGTGTGATCCATGGAGAGAGTTTGAGAATATCAGACGTGCATGAATAACGGCACGATTACACCTAATGAAACAATGCCACTGAAATTAGAAGTTATTTGCTTGCTGCTAACTGTTAGTTCGGTGCTGCGGTGGCTCAAGTGGTTAAGACGCTGAACTGCAGGCTGTGGAAGGTCGGTAGTTCAGCAGTTCGAGACCCGAGTGTGCCGCATAACGGAGTGAATTCCCGTCTCTAGTTCCAGCTCCTGCCAACCTAGCAGTTCGAAAGCAAGAAATTGCAAGTAGATAAATAGGGACCACTTTGGTGGGAAGGTAACAGCGTTCCGTGCGCCTTGGTGTTTAGTCATGCCGGCCACATGACCACGGAAATGTCTTCGGACAGCGCTGGCTCTTCGGCTTTGAAACAGAGATGAGCACCACAACCCTAGAGTTGGATTAGACTGGCTTTCAAGCAAGGGAACCTTTACCTTTTTTATAGTGTTAGTTCAGAGCTTTAAAAGCTGTTTTCTGTATTTGTATTTTTATAGTGTTGTGCTCTGAGTGTATTTCATGTTATGCTTATATCTGTGTCTAACTATATTGTTTATAGTACCCTAAGCAGAGGGACACCTACTTCCCCTGGCATCAGTGGGATAAAAAGGTGGAATGATTTAGGATTGCACTTTTAGAGCCCTGGTGTGTGGTTTCAGACTAGAGCACAAATTTGAAGACAACTGTTTTCAAATCTATTTTGAGAAATGTCTAGGTATTTTCCAAGGATGTCTTGTGTTCAGAGTTTCAGCAAAGCTATAGGTTATCATTTTTCTGTATTAAAATTAGAAACATAAAATTTCTGGAAATTTTGACACTGAGAAAAAATGGTTGTATGTTTGTTTTTTTGTTGTTTGTTTGGTTTTTTTTACCAGAAACTGTGCATTTCGGGTAAAATATTCAATTTAATATAAGTTCTAAACTTACATTGCTATTTTAAGAATTTTTAGTGTAGCACACAAAATAATGGTTTGAGTATATTTATTAAACTAGCAGTGTATCATTGTCACATGTAGTAAGTGTCTTAGTGACTATGAATTAGCTACGTGAAATCTGTATCATATCATTTAAACAATGAATCCTTGAAAATACTATAATGTCTGGCATTTTTCTCCAATCAGAATCAATAGTTCCCTGCCTGAACTTTCCACTTTTTGCCTGGACTTCAGAGAACTGAAAGTTTGCGCATATTAAAACCAATGTCTCTACACGTATATGCATTGACTTGTTTATTGATCTGTTGTGTTTCCTTCCAAGCATAAATGAGTGAGCTTTGACATGCTGCAGACACGGAGGAGACCAAAGCAGCTGAGAGGGTTGGAGTAGTGTCCATGTCTGCAATATTCAGGCGTTGAAATTATTTAAGATGTACTGTAGATTGGATTAAATAACGTTTTGATAGAGCAGCTAAAAGCGATATAGTTTAAAACTTTTCCTTTAAAAGTATTTTGTTTTTCATTTAAAAATGAAAATATTTCCTAAGTGGATTTTTTAAAAAAAACCTTGCAGTAATTTACCGATCAGTGAGGACACCCCCCCCCCCCGGGTTTTCTTTATAGGCCTTCATGCCTCTTGCCAAAATTCTTGGCCACTAAGACGCAAACATTAAAATGACCAAAAAATGTTAATACTTCCTTTGTAAAGAAGATAAATAATATTTGTTGCAGAATTGCATTGTGTGTGGTAACTGCATCTGTGGTATTAAGATCTAAGAAGTTGTGTGATTCCGAAGGGTGCAGCCTGTGTGGGCTCACTGAAGACGTTTTATCGTCCTGCTTGAATATTTTTGTCAATTTCATATAGGGTTAATGCCCTGGTAGTTACTAATCCTTGTGGCTTCTTCTGTGCAGGCTCACATGGGACTGCGCATGCATGCAGACCTGCTGTAGCGGTATTGCGTTAAAAAGCAATATATGCTGTCAGTTTAGGCAGGAAAGACTGACCAAGGTGGCGGCGGGGGAGGGAGTGCTCCTAGTGCTGGGGAAAGCGCTAGAAGGAAAAAGCATTTTAACTCAGTACCTCCTTGGCAGGCCTGCATGCCCAGGCAGTCCCATGTGCACCTGCACAAAAGACCACTTGATGATGATGAACAACAGTGGCAGGTAAGTTCAACCCCTGCTTTTTTTTCTGCACTCAAATATGCCATGAATCCAGGAAGGAATGCCACTTTACAGGCTTCACTTCACCTTCTAAAAACTTCATTATAGTGACATTTCTTAGCTTTTATATTTTTAAGACAAAAGTTAATTATATTGTCTCACAGTAACAGTTAATTAGCATAGCTATCAGACCTCTTGATGAATGAACTGCTTTTTTCGCTAGTAATGTTACTACTTGATTCAGGTGGGTCACCCTGTTGGCCTGAAGCAGCAGAACAAAGTCTGAGTCCGGTGGCACCTTTAAGACCAACCAAGTTTTATTCCTGGTGTGAGCTTTTGATTAAAGATGCCACTGAACTCAACGTTAATGCTAAAAATACGTGATTGGTCAAGTCCCCCTTAGCCTCTTCCCACATGGCAACAGTTTGGAGGGTTTCTCTGTGGCTGCTGATTCAGTGCAGCTGCAGGGGTCCTTCTTCATGGTGGGTTTTCCTGTGTTCTCTGTGCCCATGTTCTCCAGGGCAGCCATCCCCCACCCCATATACAGCTAAGGGCCTTTTGTTTTGTACATTGGCAATGTGTATTTCTGTAATGTTTACACATACACACACAAACACACTCTGGCAAGGAGAAAGAATGATTGCTGGGGGGGGGACTGGTGTGTGTAGCATAGCACCTCTGTGGACAGGACTGGGAGGATCCAGACTTCACACGCACACACACAGACACACACAAAAGGCAGTCGCTCTGGCTTCACTGTGATCTTTCCCAAAAGATCTTAGTAAAGCAAGTTTTGGAAAGCTGGGAAGTGCACAAAAGCATCTCAGTGCTGTGTGGGGAAGTGGTGGAAAAAACCTGCTTCCCAGAGTCGAAGCCAGGACAGACAAGCAGTATGGAAAACCCTGTGAGTCTTTCTTTGATCAGTGAAATGCTGAACCTTAATTTAATATGAACAGGCTGTAATTTTAAAATATTTTATTTGTCACGTAAAATAAAGAAATTAACTAGTTTCCTGTATAACTGTTCTTGTTTTGCATATCCCATTTTTAAAGTACTTGAGGGACTAGCATCAAACTGCCAGTCATTTTACTTGTAAAATATTTGGGGAGTGATATTATTTGGTACCTGGAAAATGTCTGTCTTGGTGTCTTCAATGGCATAGAGATTAATCTTTTCCTTGTTTCACCAAAAATAGAAACGCTAGAACATTTCGCCAAAAAATACCATGAAGAACTGTTTAGCTAGATTGCATTGGAGGGCAGGAGTTGGTCAGGGCACCCGATCCAGTCATGTGTGCAGCTGCATATGTCTTCACAGGGAACAGTGGAGAGTAGATTGAGTGTTCTGTTCTGGTGTGTATACCTTTATTTCTGGATTTCACTGGAAAGAAGCAAAATCTTTGTTTTGCAAGGCTCCTTGGTAAATGAAGATGTAACTTTCCATCTGTCTTTCTGAGCAGAGTGAATAATCTGCATATATCTGTGGTTTTTCTTTCTGTTTTGCAGCATAGATGAGGCCAGTGGGACTGTTCTGGTTATCTCTTGCCTAGTTATGCTGCCTTTATACTACAGTGTATTGCAAATGTTAACTACCATATAAGCAACTAGTCTCTGGTTCAGATAAAAATACACCTATGCACAGCTATTAAAATTATTAGGATTTAATATTGTTTTTTATAGACTCAAAAGCAGACTGGGGTCGGGGGATTAAAGCAAATTACTGCAAACTGGCAGCTTCTGTCAGTGTTGCTGGCAAACACTGAGAGAAGCCTGCCTGGTTAGCAAAGAATTCAGAGTATAACTGTGTGGTGCAGTGAACATTTGCAGTGTTGACTGAGTCTGTTCTGTTCTGGGTTTGTTGAACAGAATTTTTTGAACTCATCTCCAAAGTGCAAAGCAACAGAGCAGATGACCAGCGAGGGCTCCTGAGAAAAGAAGACCTGGTTTTGCCTGATTTTCTTCACTTGCGTCCTTGTGCAGCTGCGCTCTCTTCCCCTACCCCTGAAAGATCCCAAGACTGTGACAAGATAATTGTTCAAACCGCGATCAAGGAGGAAGGCTTGCAGCCAAATGGCAAGACAGACTTAATGAAAAACAGCGGTGAAAGCTCAACACTCAAAACTGGCCCTTCAGAAAGTAAACAGAAACTGGTGGTCCTAGCCAATCAAAACAGCCAGAAGAGCTGCAGCATTCCTTTCGACACACCCCTCTCTCCCATTCTACCTTTCCAGCCTGCCACTTCACGGAAAAGACAGTCCAAAGAACTGCCGGCAGGAAGTATACAGACTATTGAGGATGAGAACATGGCAGATACGACTCTGGTGTCCGAGGGGGACATTAGCAGTCCCAACAGTACGCTGCTGCCGCTGCAGCTTCCACCCACTTCTTCAGACAAAAGCCCTCTTACAGAAGCCATACTTTCCCACCCCGTTTTACTAACAGGTAATCAAGAAAAATCCTCCAGTGACAAAGGCAATCGGGTATTCCCAGATTTTGACTGTCTTTAATAGGAAGTTAGATTCAGGTGGGGGTCGCTGTGTTGGTCTGAAGCAGCAGCACAAAGCTTGAGTCCAGCGGAGCACCTTTAAGACCAACAGAGTTTTACTCAGGGCACAGATGCGGGCACACAAAAGCTTATACCTTGAATAAAACTTTGTTGGTCTTAAAGGTGCCACTGGACGCAAGCTTTGTTTTGATAAGAAGTGATTCTCTGTTAAAATTGTTTCTCCTGTTTACAAACATGCTGAAACCCGTTGGTAGGACCCTTCCGGACAGTGATTTTGGAAGGGACAAATTAATGCCCAGCACAGCAGCTGCCCTCCATTACCCTCGTCTGCCAGCGGCTGCACCCTGTGCTGGTACTCTGCTTGTCTTTTCTGCAGGTAGGAGCCAGGGCAGGACCAGCCAGCCTGAGCTGTAGCCCATCCGTGTCACCTGTATTTTCCAAACATCGTACTGAGACTATGGGATGCTGTTTGCTTAGATGTGCTCTCAGTGTTAAAGTAGAAGCGTTATTGCCTTATTAAATGTTGCAGATAACAATACTTCTGTTGGGAAAGTCCATGTAAAAGGTAGCATGCAAACTTCCAAAAAATACTCTGTAAATGCACGCATGCAGTATTTGCTTGTCTTTATCTTAACTTGTGTATCATGTTGGCATCTGGAAAGGTGGGGGGGAAATGCTACTTCTTAAGAGTCAAGTGCACTCTCGCAAGGCATGTGTTCTATACAGAAACGCACTTCCAAACATATTTGCAGCTATCCTTTGAGGATTATGAGGAGAAAGCCCCCTAACAAAGAAGTGCTCTTCCCCCTTGACTCCCCCCCCCACTGAAAAGTATACCACATTTGGTGGGATCCTTTGGTGGCAGCGCAAAGGGCCTCCTGTTGCCACATGCCTCACCCGTCTGTCTGGACTCTCTCTGCAGCTGCGGTCACACACACACGCAATAATCCACTTTCCAACTGGATTTTGACAGTTCACACAGTAGAAATCCAGTTGGGAAGTGCACTGAAAGTGGATTGAAAGTGGCTTATTAAGTGTGTGTGTGTGACGGCAGCCTCTTCTGCCTCCTGAGCTCAGGCCCTGCCCTCTTCGTGTGGGTTTCAAGAGCTGGGTCTTGTGAAAGTCACTGCACTGAACCACGTTTCACGATTCCAATAGCAAGCAACTGTCTAGTGCCGGTGCACTCTTCTTTATTCTCTTTGAGCTAGTTTTGTTATTTGTTCTGTCTGTGTGATTTGCACATGCCTGATCATTACATGCCAACCAATGCTGACCTCTTCTGTCCATCTTCTCTGAAATAATCAAAGCAGGTTCCATAAGTGCTGCCATGAAAATGATTAAAATTAAACTTCAAACCATCTGGTAATTGGTCACATCAAAATGAGAATATCTGAAGTATGTTTTAAGGCCCAGTTATGCACATTTCTCTGTGTGTGTGTGTGTGTGTGTTTGGAAAACTCGGGAATTTTCAAGGTAGATCGTAGTTGTTTTAAATGGGGGCTCACAGCTGAGCACTTGCACTCTTAAGTCTTTGCTCTTACCTGCATTTAGTGCATGCCATATCTTTCTGCACAACCACTGAACAGTTTCACTGTTTCTATCTTCTGCTCTGATTATCCTAATGGAGTTCCTATATACATTTTGTATCTCTCAAGAGTAATAAACTCTGTTCTTAGTTATTCAAGTTCTTATTTTCTTCCTTTGTCTGAAAGTATTTTATGTGTAGAAACTGAAAGACAGGCCTTCCTTTCCGTAGGCCTGAGCGTACCAGGGAGCACACACGCAGATACATGCTTGGGCTAGCTTTCCCATCCATCTGACTGGGGCAGGCAGCCCTGGGTGACCATCAGAGCTCATGGAGAAATCTGGATCCAGGCAGATGGATTTCATTTCAAGCAAAACAGATTTCCTTATTCACATCCTTTATGAATTTGATAGAGAATTTGCCAAATGATTATGCCCCATTCCTATTTATCTGCCCCTTCCCATGTAAAGAGGACTACCATAACATATGCCTTTATTTTATGTCCACTGACATTTAATACGCTGTGCTAAACAAAGACCTGCCCGTACAGCCTGGGCATATGGCAGTGGGACTGCTGGACACTTCAAGCTGCTCCTAAGGAGGTTTTCTCCCATGTTAGTGCCTTGGCATGTGGTTAGTGTAGCGTCTCTCTCCACTTCCCTCAGATCCAGCAGAGGTTATTTGCCTCCATCACTTTGATCCTGGCGTTTCTGCCATGAGATCCCAGCCCTGAATGATGATATAATATTGCTTTAAACTGGTCCTTGTATCTCTCATTGCTGGCCATTGTAAGAACTTTTCCTTTCTCCAAGTCTTAATAAAATACATTCTTGAGGAGTACTTAACTGGCATCAGGCACTTGAACGTAATGGCCTGACCAACAACAGAGCCTCCTCGCCATGGCTTGCTTCCACATCTCACTGTGTGCCTGCAGCAAGAACGTTGGTTCAGGCAGTGCGTCCGAGATGACATCATGTTCACGTTTTGCAAGTGCAAAAGTGGGAGGTCAGTATTATGAGCCTGCACTTTCATTTTAACCTGAAGGTTTTTAGCTTTTCCTTTTACCAAAGGGGACCCCCTGGCATAAGCTGCCTCCCATAATAATTTCAGGTGGGGAATAGAAATCTAGCCAAGAGCTGCTTGATGTGGAATAGTGGCCTCTTGATACAGTAATCCGTTCAGCTGGCAGGCCCATGAAAAGACAGCAGTGAGAAGAAATGCATAAGTATTGTGACTACCCTTGAAGATGCCCCAAACTGAACCTCCCCGGCTTGAGAGGGATAGATCTCCCTTCCTCTTTCCAGTACTACTTCCCCCCCCCCCAATAGAGCAACAAGCAAGAGGAGGGAAATTGCCTTGGAAATAAAAGAGCTTTTGTTGGACTTGATTTATGAAATAATAATGTAAATTGCAGTGCAGAATAAAAAAGAAATAATACAGAATGTTTTGACAGCACCATTCTTGCATGTGAAATATGTACTCACTCTGACCTCATGCAGCTTTCATATTCCATCTTCCAGGCTGTAAGGACTTGGTGGCATTTCTTGAACTATATGATATAAACTGTTGTGTACAATCTACTCTGATAATTTTGGGGCAGAGTATGATCAGTCTAAATAAAACTGAAAACTACTGAGAGGCAGGTTCTTTTCTTCTCCTTTTTGCCTCATTTATCACTTCAGCATCTTCAGCTCCTTCCTTCCTTTGTTTTCTTGTTGCTTTTATGTCTTGCTGAGACTAGAAAGAAAAAACTAGTTCATCTCGTTTTAAACCCTTCTCAGGCTGCAGCATGTCTTGCTGCTCGTGTCCCAAGGCTTGCTCTCTGCCACGTGGGTGAACAGTGTCTCAGCCTGCACTGCAACCAGCCTTTGATGCTGATCATATGAACATGTGCAGAGAGGTCTGGAATGGCCTTAGGGGATCTTGCTGCACATGTGCAGAGGCCTGATGCCTCTCTTGCATTTCTGTAGATTGATCTTGCCAACATGTAGTCTCCACACGAGGGCTATGAGATACAGAGTGGCGGCCACAGAATAGGTCCAGCCTGTGTGGGTCTCAGTGTATCTCTTTCTGGGGCTAGAAGGGACCTTCGCCTGGCCCGTTCCTGACCCGCAGATTAATTCCCATCCTTCAGACATGCCACAAGCTGAGGGATGCAGGCACAGCCCAGCAGAGCTGCCTACAGGTCAGAGGCTGACAGTGGATCTACAGGCCAAGGAAGCACCACTTTGAAACACAGGTGGAGTTGTTACACGTGGAGAAGCTTTCTGATCGAAAAGGAACTGTGACTGTGTGCATAAAAGCAGCCCATGGTAGGGGGATCTCCTAGGACTATTCTTAGCACACAAGCTTTCCGCAAGGGGGGTCTTTTTTGACATGGGGAACTTTCAGCCTTGTGATTTAGTGATTTATTTTACTCTAGAAATTACATGCTGCTTTTCTGTGCTATAAGGGTGCCTGAGACAGTCCAGTGTACAATTAGAGAGGAGTGAAATCCCCCCCACCCCCAATCAAGGTAGAGTTGTCTACATACTTTTGGGGAAATGTTCGTTTGTTAGCCAACACACGCACACACACACAATGGCCTTACAAAGATAATTGATCATCTAGTGAAAAGCCAAAGAAAAATGGAGGGTGAGATTTGCTTGACCAAGTTCCTTGTATTATTCTGGAGGACATGGAATTAAGGTTGTGGGATGCATGCCACGCGATGTACATGCCATGTACTCTAGTTCATTGTCGTGGTACCTGTACATGGGAGCTGCACATAGACATACCTACCACAGAGAAGTTTTTGAAGCTCTGTCCCCCTCCCCCACGCTGTTTCCTGCCTTTTGC
The DNA here is from genome assembly GCF_001447785.1 of Gekko japonicus. NCBI lineage: Eukaryota > Metazoa > Chordata > Lepidosauria > Squamata > Gekkonidae > Gekko > Gekko japonicus. The sequence goes on from NW_015163162.1 coordinate 178,695, forward strand.
AGTGTGAGATAGAGGGACCCTCTATATCACACTGCAAAGAGAGATTAGCCATTAGAATCGCCATCATTTCTTCAACCAGCACAGCACAAACTGCCAACAACTCTAACTCATTCCTGCCTTCATTAGAGCCTTGCACCTCAGAAATGGCGCAAAAAGCTCTCTTAAAAAATGTGGGTCCTTCAGGTTGAAAATTTACCACACAGATGACCCTGAGAAATACCTCCTATGCCTTGGCGAAGAGCACAGCATGTCGTATTGCTCTGTCACCAATTTACTCCCTCAGCGAGGCACAATAGAATTTTCAGCCTAAAAACAGTGCTCTGAGAAAAGACTTTATTTGGTGCTGCTCGAGAGAAAGATGTGAGCATGTGGCTGATGTCTAATGCTGATAGACAATTCCAACCATCTCCATTCCAGTGGTTCTTAAAGCAAACCTTGGGTCCATTAAAAATATAGGGAAAGCCTCGGGCTCTTCCCCTGTGTTTCCAGAGCGTAGCTCCTCGGAGCCACCAACTAAGAAGGCTCAACATAAACATCCAGAAAGCCGTCCCCATATCCACCCCCACTCATCCTCATCCTAAGAACTCCAGTCTTCACAAGCCAACGTTGGAACCAGTCAAGGAGGCAGTTTCTGTTCCAAGCACACCCTCTTAGTCGGGTCATTCACAGAACTCATCTGATTCTGTCTCAGAAGGCGAAGTACAAAATTCAGAACCTTCGATCCAATCATTGTCAACCACCTAACCCTACTGTATGGATTCACCACCACAGTTGAATCTGACATATTTTCGTCTTACTTCCTCCTGATCACCCTACCAATAGCTTCAGTGTAGCGACTACAACCAGAACTGAGATCCATATGCTGCCCCCCTTTGTTCTGATCAGCCAGAGGTCAACTGCTGTTCTCTAGACAATCCAGAATTTCTCCCAGATCCACATAAGGACGCCCAATCCGTTGGTGGTCTGGCTTTTGATTGTGACCAGCCTGCTTATGAGGACAGAAAGCCCAACTACGACTCCGAACCCTCTCCTGATCAACCTATGCCAGAACCATCTATATACCCCACCAAGCAAAGATTTGCACAACTCGTTTGAGTGCTAGATTCCTAGAAATCAGTGTTTCCTGTGCTCCTCCAAAGGAAATGTATCTGATATTCAAAGTTATTCTTCTGGGGAGCACAGGACCTGTCACATTCCCCATAATGGACAGCCCTCCAGAAGTCACAATGGGACCTTGGTTATGCCCAGCATCAGTGTCTCCTTCTGCTAGGCGTATTGAAAACCACTACAGAAACAGCCATGGACTACATTCAAGTGAAGACCAAGGGCACTCAACACTCAGCCGTGATTGAGAAAGAAGGCTGTAAGATGGATGGGGTAGAGGCAGAAAGATCTGTGCCTCCTCTGTTCTGGGTTATATATAAGAGTGCCATTATCAGTGCATACCATGGCCCATTCCAACTACATAGCTGTCCAAACGCCAGCTTTCCTCAGCAAAAGCACTCAGATGATTGTGCAGCCCATAGCCTCACTATGGCTGCGGTCACACACACTGAATAATCCACTTTCAATCCACTTTCAATGCATTTTTCAACTGGATTTTGCCAGTTCACACAGTAAAAATCCAGTTGGAAACTGCACTGAAAGTGGATTGAAAGTAGATTATTTAGCACGTGTGGCTGCAGCCTATGCCTATCATCCTGTGCCGCCATTCCTGGCTCAGATCCACTGCACTTCCTCAATAGACACACACCAGACCTCCCCTTAAGGGTGCAAGCCTTTTCAGTGCCCAGATGAGGAAGGACAAGCTTACTGCCAGGACCTTGGGGGTGACTCCCTTGGCTCCTTGTAATACTAAATCCTGGTTGTATTATATGCCATACTGCCCTGCATGCAGACAAAGAGGCCACCCAATGCCTCACCCTTCCTGTTCTAACAGGCCTCCTCCTTACACACCAGCCATTCAAGCTCCTGTCCAGCAGAGAAAAAGGTTCCCTACCTCGAGTGTCAAGACCAGATCCCAGACATCCAAACCTCATTAACTCACCATGCAGGGTTTCTGACAATTAGAGCCAGCACCCTGCAGAAGTGCAGAATCCATGCCAACTCATCTGGCAGGATGTCTCCTAAGATCAAGGAGTACTAAACATTGCGTCAAAAGGATTTGCAACAGAGTTTGTCTCTTTTCCAACTTACTCATTCCCTCATACAGCCCCCTGTCCCCTCCCTAGAACTCTTTGCAGAGGTCAACACCCTCCTCAGTGAAAAAGTAATTGCGACAATGCCCGCAAAATATCAGCACTCTGGCTTTTACTCCGGATACTTTTTGGTCAAAAAGAAAGCAAACAGGGAGACCTATACTAGACTTGAGAGACCTGAACAGATTTTTGTTAATTAAAGAGTTCAGAATGTTATTGATCCCTGATAAGAATATCAGAAGAGCCCTGCTGGATCAGGCCAGTGGGTCATCTAGTCCAGCATCCTGTCTCACACAGTCGCCAGCCGGTGTCAGAATCCTGGTTAAATCAGTTAACACCACTCACTTCGAAGAAAGTTTAGTTTATTGAGACGTTGAAGAATACCAAACTGAACACGAGCTTTGTCAGAACTGAAGGTGAAAGTGCGGAGGTTGCAAATATATTGTGTTCAAGCAAAGGCACTAAAGATCAGGACCCAATCACCCCACAGCATTTGCCCCCCAGAAATAACAGTCCACGTGCCTAGGCATCTAGTCATGCCAGTCACATGACCACGGAAACGTCTTTCGTCAGCGCTGGCTCTTCGGCTTGGAAACGGAGATGAGCACTGCATCCCTAGAGTCGGATTCAACTGGCTTTCGAGCAAGGGAAACCTTTACCTTACCCCCCACACACACTAAGCACGTACCCCTCTACAGAAATAAAGCAAAACAACAGGTCTCTGCAACACAGTGTCTGAGACATCAAAGCATTTAGGAAAACAGAAGCATTTGGCTTTCACAGCCCTCTCCCCCTCCTCCTTCCTCTATGGCAGGCGAACTATAAAATGCATACTGAGCCTGACAGCTGGTTCCTCTGAAGGGCCAACAACAGGGCAGAGAGACATAGGCCTTCCCCTGGTGCTGCCTCCTGGCTCTGGGCTTCAGAGGCTGACGGCCTCTGAATGTGGGGCTTCCCTTTAATTGCCATGGCTAACAGCCACCGATAGACCTCAGTGAATCTATCTAATCCCCTTTTCAAGCTATGCCTATGGCCATCACTACGTCCTCTAGCAGCGAATTCCACATTTTAATCAGTTCAGTTCAGTTGACCTTTACTGGCATAAAATACCTTAGAAAGGATTACTATAAGAAGAAATATGCATTTTAAACCATGTATAGCCAGACACATAAAACATAAGGTAGCATAAAACAATTACTCATTGGGAGTTTTTCTGATGTAGCTTTATCGCTGATTGTAAATACATGGCTGTGTTCATTGATATTTCCAGAACAGAGTCATTTAAAAGACGGTGCACTGTTAAAGCATCAGGAAGCTTCGTCGTGTTGGCTAAGATAGGATTTAAATATCTAGCACGTAAAACCACATAAAATTGACAATGCAAATAAATATGCAAAACAGTTTCAGTACATCCAGAATTGCAATGGCAAAGTCTGTCCACATATACTATGTTATTATATCTCCCATGCAAGATCGCTGATGGTACTACATTGAATCTTGCTAGAGAGAAGGCTCTGCGCTATTGCGATGCTTGTATACCATCTCAGAATTCAGGGGGGAACAAGATTTATTGGCTAATACAGTATTTTAGCAGAAGTAGAAAAAAAATCTCTTAGTTCCACGCATAATTTTATAAACCTCTATCAGAAGACAAGAAGAAGAGATTGGATTTATATCCCACCCTTCACTCAAGAGTCTCAGAGTGGCTTATAAACTCCTTTCCCTTCCCCTCCTCACAACAGACACCCTGTGAGGTAGGCGGGGCTGAGAGAGCTCTGAGAGAACTGTCCTTGAGCGAACAACTCTGACAGAACTATGGCTGGCCCAAGGTCATCCAGCCAGGTGCAAGTGGAGGAGTGAGGAATCAAACCCGGTTCTCCCAGATTAGAGTCCACGCACTTAACCACTACACCACACTGGCTCAGGTCCCATCCCTCCAGTCATCTTATTCATAGGGGGTAGGGAAGGACAGAAAACTGAAGATGGGGCGGAGATCGAGGTCAGTTGGTGAATGGGAGGGAGAAGAAAGAGGCAAGAGAGGCTGGAAGGGCTTTCAGGAAAGAGAAGAGAAAATAGGGGAGAGGGAAATAAAATTTATCTTGCAAGTCCTTGCGGGTTCCCACTTGTTCAATATAATTTTAATGTGTGTGTGGAGTAAAGGAATAATTTACATGCTCTAATTAATTTACTAATTTTTAAATTTGAAAATGGAAAAAGTCGTGTGGTGTGAGAGAGAAGACAGCAAGAAGTAGTTTTAGCCCTTCTCTTTCACAAGGCTTGCATGTGGAACTCTTCCATGGGATCCAAGCCAGTAACTCCAAGGTCAACTCTTCCCCGTGCCACCACCTGCATTTCTGGTTTGAGCTTCAGATTGTTCATCATTCAGTCAATCATAGTCTCCACAGACCTATTCAGGAAATCGATTGTCCCACCTGGATGAGAGTAAAGAGTAAACATCAAAGACCCTTCCTGCATCCCAGAGCATCCCTCCTCCATGGTGGAGCAGCCGTCACTGAGCCCCATCTTCTGCACCCTCCCATTGCCGTGTCCTGGCTCAGGCTCACAACTCGGAGAGCTGGTCCACACAGAACCCAGAGCTGGTGACATGGAAAGTCAAAAGATTAAGAAGGGTCACACTCCCTTGCCCAGTCACCTACGCTGCCAGTCCACCAAGATAAGCAAGGCACTGGTGCTGGGCTGCCTTTGCTGAAATGGTCTGCCTGTGCCAGAGGAGAATGAGAAACCCAAGTCCTTCTGGCCTCGTCACAAATATTGTTCGGCTCAGAGCAGAAACATAACTCTGGGTTCTGAGTGATTGTGCTGCCCAGCCCCGGTGATATTTCAATTCACAAACATTTAATTTTTTAGGAGTATTTGAATGTAACCATGCCCATCTCCTCCTCCTAGAGAAAATAACTGTTGAGGAAAATGTCCTAGAGAATGCTTTCTAATAGTACTTTTTCAATAATACAAATTAGTTACTATGAGCTTTCTCGAAGCTAACACCAAACCATTTCCAACTTTCCAAAACACAGTTTCCCTAGTACAAAACTATCTTTTGATCTCTGTGGCTTTGCCTCATCTTTAGATGTTTCTATTTCAAGCCTTAGCAAACAGACTTTATCTATATTGACACCCAGAATAAGAAATACTTGATTGTTTCTTAAGTGACTTTCTGCCTAAGAGAATACAAAAGCGAGACCAGCTAAGATCACCTTAGTTATATCAACCTTTAGTATTGTGTTTCAAAAAGCACGACAGCAAATTTAATCAAGCTGGTTATTGAGAGAGTAAAACTGGACTAACTAATGCAAGCCAATAAATATTATCTCCCCCTTTCCTTTCTTATTTTGTTTTTAGGTGTGACCCACAAACAGAAAACCAGTGCGCATGTAACTGGAGGCACCCTTCATGAACCAAGCTCAAAGGAAAGTAATCAAGGATTAAACTCGGGTAGAATTAGGGGAAAAAACTTCAGAAATGAACTCCCTGTAAATGGCATCTTAGATGTGGATAGAATTGCACGGGAAGATGGCCTGGGAAGGTCTTGTGATGAATCAGAAGGGGGCCTTGGTTTTGAAGGTTGCGTCTCAGAGCTGAAATCCTGCCAGGGAAGGATGCGAACAGGAGTTTACAGGACATCTGAGCTCCCGTCTCTTATTGCTGTTAAGAATGAGAAAAATAAGGATGATGAGAAGCAATACAAAGCAACGTTTGTTTAAAGTTGTTTTTTGGTTTGGCTCCAGTGTGCCCTGCCCCCCCCCCAAGCACTAGAGAAGCATGAGTTTGCTTAGCCCATGTTCCATCAAGGTGCTGAGAGACTCCAGCTTAAATACACAAATGGTGCCTGCAGTTCATGGTTAGTGGGAGAGGGTAAAGTTTGATGAGGCATTCTGAGAAACTGTAAGCAGGGGATTAGTCTTGTGAACAAAATGTACCTGAATGAATTTGCCAATGTTGCCACTTTAATCCTTAAAAGTGCCCCCGGGCCAAGGCAGGCACCCTTCCTTCCAAAAGGAACCCAGAGCTGACGGTGGGGATCCCAAAGCTGGGAGGGGTGATCTGAGCCCCTCACTCCTTGCCTGCTGTGAAAGGGTATTTATCCCATTTAGACTGCGGTGCATGGAAATGCTCTCAACGCCTTCTGAAAAACCCAGGTATGCTCTACAAACGGACACTGTGAGGTAAATGAAGCGCTCCCAGTAGCACCAGTGATCTCACAGGGCTGGGAAATCCCTGGAGATTTGGGGGCGGAGGCTGGGGAGGGGAGGGAGCTTGGCAGAGACCTGGTGGAACAGACTGCACCCTCCAGAGCCACCATTTCCTGCAAGGGGACTGGTCTCCATCCTCTGGAGGTCTGTTGTAATTCTGGGACAACTCCAGGCTCTGCTTGAAGACTGGCAGTTCTACTTAGAGTTGCCAACTCATGACTGGGAAATCCTGGAGATCTGTGGGCGGAGCCTGTGACTGGCAGGGTTTGGGGAGGGGAGGGGCCTCACGGCTGGGGCACACAAGGCCTCGGAGTCCACCCTCCAAAGCAGCCATTTTCTCCAGGGGAACTGATCTCTGTCGTCTGGAGATTGGTTGTAATTCCCGGAGGTCTACAGGCCCCCACCTGGAGGCTGGCTGATCTACCTGCTGCATTCACATATCTTTAAAATGGGGGGGGGGAGTTCAACTATGAAGGCCGTTTACTTTTACTTCTGTGCCGAAGCCTCCATTTTCAAAGTCATCCGAGATTTTCTAAAACAAGAATTATGTTTCTGTTTTGACGTAACAGTCATTGTTGGGTGGTTTACCTGTTGGCATAAATTGTACTCCAGTTGCTGGATTTGATTGAGCGTATAGCCTAGACACCCACAGTGTCAGAGGATTTTCTTCCCAACTCTTTTCTTGGCAAGATGCCTGGAGAGAGCAGGATGATGAGCCAAAAATAGGCAGTGTGGGGGAACGGCTCTTCGCTGCCTTTGGGATTCAGCCTTTCTGCACGGCACAAGCCAGGACTGAGTCGGCTTTGAGACATGGAGGTCTGTGCGGAGGGCAGGGCTCGGGGGCGGCGGCAGCATCGCCTTTCCCTGAGGTCAGAGCGTGACCCGCTCCCGCTGTGCTCTCAGTGCGAGAGAGGCTTCTGTTGCTGCCTGGCGATCCTCCCCCACCCCATTAGCCCATTCACGCTCCAGTCTTCTAAAAGCCTCCTCCTAGTGACGTTGTTACCATAGTCGTGGCACAGCCTTTTATGTGTTGGAATCGTGTCCTTCTTTCTCTCAGCTGCATGAGCTACCATAGGTTTGGCCATCTAAACCATGTGTAGTATTTAATTCTTCTGACCCTGGAGGAAGGAAGACTTGCATTTTAAATGCCATCACCGATGTTGTCCTTCAGCACTGGAGATGGGAACATGAGCCCATCACGTGGGGACTCTTGGCCCCAATCCTGTCATGGATCCAGAAGCCAGGCCGGCTGGCCAAACTGACTGGCAGTCACCGGTTTCAGCCCCTAAACAAAGGACTGCTCCATCCGGAGAGTCTCTCGTGCAGAGCTGTGTGTGTTCGGTGTTGGTTCCTCCCTCTAGAACAACGACTAACCCACTGGACTGGGAATATTTTCCTTCTGGGAAATAACCTGGATTCTTACTCTGAATTGCAGTAATAAAGATCTGTAATCTGGGAAAATGTAATGTTAGTATCTTACTATTTGTTACTCTGCAACCTCTGTTTCTGGGGGAGAAATAATACTAACATTTTTACGAGGACCCACTGGTTGTTACAACATACATAACTTCAGTGGTTTTCTTTTGTGTGTGTGTGTGGTAAGAAACAATTTGTGTAGCTGGAGTTTCAGATTTCATCCACGTGTTTGCAAAACAGGAATTGAATTTAGCATAATTAAAATTAAAACCATCTTCCCAGTGATTCATTATAAAATATGAATACTCATGTAATGTGATATAATGGTATTAAAATATTATTGTTTGAACGTATTATTTTTACCATTAGGCCAGAACGAAAATAACTTATAATGAAACAGGACTAGCCTTTATACCACCAGCTACAAGACACCTGCGCATCAAGCCAATGTCAGCTCCAGGTTTTGGGGGGCTCTGGCAAAATGCCCTCAAGCCCCCCACCTAAATGCACAACATACATATGGTGCATACAGTTTTGAAGGTCACCTGCTGGAAGATGAAGCAGAATGCTGCTCTTTTGCAACTCTACACTCCAGCAAGGCTGAAAGGCCTGCCGAAGAGAAGCACAGTCTGTGCCCCCCCCCAGGAGCCTTGTTCATGTGACCTGGCAGAGTGGCCCAGTGGCCCCTGTGACAGCACAGGTGGTAGGAGGCTCTGTGGGGACCTCGCCTGGGAGGAGCAGATCAGGTTACTGGCCTTCCATACCAGCCCTGGGCAGAGCTGCAGCAGACGGTTGCGCTGGGGGAGCCTCACCCACCTTGGCCCTGGCTGCCCACGGGATATGCAAGTCACCTTCCGCAGCATGAAGGCCACACAAGCAGCGCATCGGTTTTATCTTAGTCCAGGCAATTCTTGGGACCCAGCATGCACAGGACAGGCTTGAAAAATTTAAAGGCAATTATAAAGCCTTTAAAGCATCTGATGTAACACAATCACACATAAACTGTGCGTTTTCCTCTGTTTCTGCGTGTGATTAGGATCAAGACCATGGTCACTTGGAGAAGGGATTTCATCCCCACCCCCCCGGTGCCATTTTCACGGCCTGAAACAGCCACAGTGCACTACTGTAGTGGTTGGGGAAACCCACGTATCCGAGGGAAAATGTATTCCAAAACTCTGGGCTCATCACAGCCTGCAATCCACAAATGTTGGTAGATTGACTCCACCTTGAGCCTCCTTACCAAAATGAAATACCTGCAGCAGAACCTTATCATCGGATCTCAAATTGTGTGGGTGGGTGGATGAAAAGCGTAGTTCATCATTGTGGCATCGTCCCACATGGGACTGCGCAGTTGCAGGCCAGCCACAGAAAAGATTTCCAAGCTTTCTAACAGACCAGGAGCGCCCCCTCCTCTGTTAGCCAAATTGCTCTATTTGTTAATAAAGATGGGGAATGTGAATATTTTAAATGGCAATTGGCAAATACAGAGCAATAACCTTTGTATACAGGAGTCCCGCCCTTTCCGGTAGTCCCAGAAATAGATGCAGAAACCAGGTCTTAAAGAATGGGGTTTTTTTACTAAGAAGTCTTCACAAGCTTACAATAAATTCAAGCACAGACACACACAGATCTCAGAAATATAGACGGAAAGGTACAGCGACATTTGCATTAGCAGGAGTTCATTGGTTGGTTGGGCGATACTGATCTGTACTGACATGAAGAAGCAATCCTCACAGCGGAAAAATGGTTTCTGTTCATGGAGTCTCTGTGGAGATGTTCAGGTCTCCCTGCATTACATGACATTCCTCTACACCAGCGGTTCTCAACCTGTGGGTCACGACCCCTTTGGGGGTTGAACGACCCTTTCACAGGAGTCGCCTAAGACCATCTTTGGGGCTTGGGGGGGGTCAACAGTGGGAGGGCTTCTAATGTCCTGGCCCCACTGCTGGAACTCCTGATGGCACTGGTATTTCTGGCCACTGAGTGACACAGAGTGTTGGACTGGATGGGCCTTTGGCCTGATCCAACATTGGCGTCTCTTATGTTCTTATGTTCTTATGCTCCCCTGGAGAGTTGGCAACTGGTCATTTTGCCCTTGTTCTTCTTAGGGAGTCCCCAACCTACTCCTAGTGTGTCCAAGCAGCTGGGGGAACTATGCAGTACAGAAAGACTTGTCAACGTCAACAGTAAAAGGATTTATTTTGAAACCACTCAACTATATACAGGCATATTAACAGTGAACCGAAGAATCAAAATAAAGGTGAATAATAAATCGCTCCGTCTCTCCCTTGTCTACACTGATGCCCTGTCTAGATGGTCTGCAGGGCAGGCACATGACTTGCTCTCACTGGAGGAGGTTAGATTAGCACCATTCCCAACATGGCCCTCCTGCAGACTCCAGCCGACAGCCTGACTGGCTCCAGACTTCAGGCAGACCGACATATAGGTTCAGAAAACCCGCCACCAAGTACACCTAAACACACCCCCTACTCCCGATAGGCTATTTACAGTAACCGGGCGACCATTGGTCTCCCGGCTGAGAAGCTGGCCCTTTGATTGGGCCGGCTAGGATCCTACGGACCCATTGTCTTTGGACATGAAGCTATTGAAGAGTTGTGCCTGGCCAGCCCGGGCAAGTCCGGGCATGTCAGGCTGAATACATTACACATCCACAAAATGGCATTTCTCCACATGGCATAATACATTTTAACATCTTTTGTAGCAATGAATCCAAGAACAATAGTTTTTAACTCTATCACACTTTCACCACATATGAAAAAAGAGCCAACATTTTTTTGACACTTCCAACTATTTTATTTATTTATTTATTTATTTTTGCGACTTATACCCCGCCCTACCCAACGGCTCAGGGCGGCAAACTATCATTTGGTAGTTCATGATAAAACTTTGCTAATTTGTCTGGAGTGATATACCATCTATAAAACATTTTATAAATATTTTCTTTAAATGAGGTTGCTTTAGTAATCTTTACATTTGTTTTCCATACCTATGACCATTGGTTTAAATCAATATTATGATATAAATTGTGTGCCAATTGGACCATGCAGTTTTTAACTATTTCATCTTATGTTTTATTTTCTAACATTATTACATTTAATTTCTTAATCAATTTCTCATCAGTATGTAACAATATCTATATAACAATATCTATATAGCTGCGGTGGCTCAAGTGGTTAAGACGCTGAACTGCAGGCTGTGGAAGGTCAGTAGTTCAGCGGTTCGAGACCCGGGTGCCGCAAGACAGGGTGAGCTCCTGTCTCTGGTTCCAGCTCCTGCCAACCTAGCAGTTCGAAAGCAAGAAATTGCAAGTAGATAAATAGGTACCACTTCGGTGGGAAGGTAACAGCATTCCGTGCGCCTTGGTGTTTAGTCATGCCGGCCACAGGACCACAGAAACGTCTTCGGACAGCGCTGGCTCTTCGGCTTGGAAACGGAGATGAGCACCGCAACCCTAGAGTCGGATTCGACTGGCTTTCGAGCAAGGGAACCTTTACCTTTACCTTTTATATATCTAATAGCCAAGCCCCCCCCCCATGTGCAGATATCTAAATCTGCACATCGGGGGCACCTGGGGGGCAGGGAGATTTTCCTGTACATTTGGAGCAATCCCCAGATGTGCAGAAAAATCTAAAAACTGTAAAATATTATAAGGGGGATACTTAAATCCCCCCAAAAGTAAAGGAGTGTTCCCTGCACATGCGCAGGGAACGCTCTGAGAAGCCTTCACCACCGCCACTGGAGGGAGGAGGAGGCAGGAGAAGTCTTGGCGGGCTGGCCAGCCGCTCAGGCCTCCCTGCCGCTGCCACAGAGGGGGAAGGAGAAAGCTTGGTAGGCCCGGCAGGAGCTGCATGGGCTTCGCCACTGCCGCCACAGGGGGGAGGGAGAAAGCTTGGTGGGCCCAGCGGGAGCCGCACGGGCCTCGCCATTGGTGCGGGGGAAGGGGGAGGCTTGGCAGGCCCGGCAGGAGCAACACAGGCCTCGCCGTGGGTGCAAGGGAAGGGGGAGGCTTGGCAGGCCTGGTGGGAGCCGCAGGGGCCTCACCGTTGGTGCGGGGAAAGGGGGGAGGCTTGGCGGGCCTGGTGGGAGCCGCACAGGCCTCGCCGTTGGTGCAGAGGGAAGGGAGGAGGCTTACCTGCGGCTGCTTCCTCCTCCTCCACGTGGAGCTCCCCCCCACAAGTATCGTGGGTCCCCCTTCTTGTCTTGTCTATTTCTGTTATTTTTGAATAAAAACCTTCCGTATTTGGTTATCTTTGACATATCTTGATTCTATTTGAACTCTTTCTCACCAACCACTTAAGTTGGATTCTCATTTCTTAAGATTTTCTGTTGGTTTTAATTCATTTTTGTTATACAACAAATCTTTGTATCGTAACAGTTCTTTTTTATTTTTGAATAAGTTTGGGTTTCTAAACACTTCTAGTGGTGAAACCCACTTTGGTATCTCAGTATAAAAAAATCTTTTAACTTCTTCCCATACCTTCAATAAGGATCTCCAAATAAAATGTTGTTTAAAATATTTATGAGTATCAGCTTTTCCATAGCATATAAACGCATACCATCCCAATAATAATTCATGTCCCTCTAACATTAATAGTAGGGGTCTGGAAAAAAAAAAAAATTAAGCCCCATTCAGTTCAGCCGAATCGGGCCCAATCTGATTCAGCTGGCTGAATGACCCCGAATGCCACATTCAGCAATTAAAGTCGATTTGGGGCTCCTTCGGCCAGTCGAATCAGATTCGGCCAGGGGCACCCGGGCAAGCAAAGAGGGGGGGGCTTGCCCGGGCTCCCTGCAAAGAAGGGAGCATGCCGCCTCTGCGGCAGGACTGGAGGTTTAAAGATTAAATCCCCCCCAGTCGTGCCACAGAGGACCCCCCCGGCCTTTCCTGGCCCGCTTGCGGAGGCGGGTGAGCCAGGAAGGGCCCAGGAGGGAGCGGGGAGACATTTAAATGTCTCCCTGTGACTTCTCCAGGTCACCCACTAAAGCTAAAGCAGGTGACCCGGAGAAGGCTCCCAGAGGCCCCCCCCATCATTCCTGGCCCGTCGCCAAGGTGGGCAAGCCAGGGAGGAAGCCTCCCCGTGCTTTACCCAGGGGGTGGGGCTTCTTTTTGGGCAGTGGCCACTTTCAGCCACTGGCCGAATCAGATTTCATTTTCCTGTTTCTTAATTTGTTCCTTTATTTGTATAAAATTTTCTCTCTTTTGTTTTCCAATATGTGCAGGTTCTCTAATTATCCAACCTCTGGCATAAGCCTTAAATGCATCCCACACCACTGTAATCTGGCTGGATGTTCTATTTAAAAAAACATTTGACTTTTTTTTAGTCTCTGTTACAAATTTATCATTCTTCATAAGAAATGTATTTAAAAACCATCTGTTTTTCTTTGTTATGTCTTGTAATATAGCATAACAGGGTCTGCAAAAGTTGCTGGTAATATCTCCACACTTCTATTAAGTCATTAATAATGGTTGTTGATATCCAACACATATCTATTCTCGACCATGACTTATGTCTTATTGAATAAAAGGCAAAATAAGAAATAAGAGAAACCAATGTTGGATCAGACCAATGGCCCATCTAGTCCATCACATAGTGGCCAAAAATACCAGATGCCATCAGGAGGTCCAGCAGTGGGGCCAGGACACTAGAAGCCCTCCCACTGTTGCCCCCCCCCCCCAGGCACCAAGAATACAGTGCATCACTTGCCCCAGACTGAGAGTTCCTATCTATACCTTGTGGCTAATAGCCACTGATGGACTTCTGCTCCATATGCTTATCTATTTCCCTCTTGAAGCTGTCCGTGCTTGTAGCCGCCACCACCTCCTGTGGCAGTGAATTTCATGTGTTAATCACTATTTGGGTGAAGAAGTAGTTCCTTTTATCTGTTCTAACCCGACTTCTCAGCAATTTCATTAGGTGCCCATGAGTTCTTGTATTGTGAGAAAGGGAGAAAAGAACTTCTTTCTCTACCTGCTCTATCCCATGCATAATCTTATAAATCTTGATCATTTCACCCCTCAGCTGTTGTTTCTCCAAGCTAAAGAGCCCCAAGTGTTTTAACCTTTCTTCATAGGGAAAGTGTTCCAACCCTTTTATCATTCTAGTTGCCCTTTTGTGCACTTTTTCCAATGCTATGATATCTTTGAGGTGTGGTGACCAGAACTGTACACAGTACTCCAAATGAGGTTGCACCATTGATTTATAGAGTGGCATTATGATACTAGCTGATTTGTTTTCAGTTCCCTTCCTAATGATCCCCAGCATAGTGTCGGCCTTTTTTATTGCAGTTGCACACTATCTAGACATTTTCATTCAGTTATCGACTATGACTCTTGGTTAGTCTCCACCAGTTCGGACCCCATCAATGTGTATTTATATTTAGAATTTTTGGCTCCAATGTGCATCACTTTGCACTTGGCCACATTAACCCCATTTGCCACATTGATGTCCACTTGCCCATCCTCGACACAAGAGCAATTTCATCTAAGGAAAATATGTATAAGATGTTTTATAGGTGGTATATTATGCCTAATAAATTGGCCATGTTTGACCCTAACTGTTCGAATTTATGTTAGAAATGTCAAAATAAGGTGGGATCTTTTTATATGTGGTGGTTATGTGATAAAGCGAAAAAATATTGGGTACGGATTCATGAAATTATGCAAAAAATTTAAAATCCTCAGTACCTTTTATACCAGAAACGTTTCTGTTGAATATTTTACCTGAAAACTGTAAAAAAATATGACTCTTATCTTATTCTGTATTTAACTAAAATTGGTAGAATATTGTTTGCTAAACATTGGAGATTAACAGGGACTGTGGGAAGATAAAAACTCAACTTAAAACAAACATATAATAAACATATAAACAAAAATAAAACAAACATATAATAAAACATTGGAGATTAACAGGGACTGTGGGAAGATAAAAACTCAACTTAAAACAAACATATAATAAATTTAGGAATAATAATACAAACGAGAATCGTAGACTCCTGATACAGACCAGAAGGAAGTATAAAGCATTGTTAAAAGGAAAAAAATGCCAATCCATTAAGACTGTCTGGAGTAAAATGACTCTTATTCTGTATTTAACTACAACTGCTAGAATATTGCATGATAAACATTGGAGATTAACAGAGACACATTCAAGACAAGAAATTTTAAGCAAAATGTTGAAAATGGTGGAAATAGACAAACCAACTGATTTTGAAAGGACAACCTGAGACTGTAAAAGAGAATACATGGTCAAGATTTTACCAATGGTTTGAAGATTATTCCAAGTAATTAACAGAGTCATTTAAACTTTTTCAAGGACCTTTATTATATAAATATGATTTATTTGCAAGCGACATAGTTATTGTTTACAAGGTGAAGTATACAAATTTATGATAAATTAGGCATCAAAATGTTATTGAAGAACTGAAACTGAATTTCCCTCCTTCATGTTTGTTTTGTATGTTGAAAATAAAAAAGCATTTTAAAAAAAGAAACATGGGTTCAGGATCCTGCTTCTTAACGCTCTGGGGATTTAGAGCATTTGTTACTCCAGCAATTATGACTCACTCCAGAGGACGGGAGGGTGGCGGTCTGGCAGTATTATTCACAGTTGACCTAAACATAGAAATACAGGTTATAGAAAGCCTGCATTCTAATTACATTTAGATCTTACTAGTTAAGGGTCAAAACTTAGGAGCTGTCCTGTGTATCAACATTTATTTACCCCCCAAATGCTCTAGAACTCATAGCATAAATGAGGAACGTGCATACTGGATGGGGGATACACTTCTGAGTAGCAGTGCGTTTGAACAAGATCTTGGGGTAAGGGTGGACTGAAAGTTAAATATGAGTAGCCAGTGTGATGCAGCAACAAAAAGGCTAATGCGATCTTGGGGTTATCAACAGAGCCATAACATTAAAGTCACAAGATGTTACTTCTCACAAGTCCTGCTGTACACTGCATTGGTCAGGCTGCACCTGGAGTATTGTGTGCAGTTCTGGAGGCCTCACTTCAAAAAGGATGTAGACAGAATGGAGCACATGCAAAGAGCAACGAGGATGATCAGGGGCCTGGAGGCCAAGCCTTATGAGGAAAGTCTGAGGGACTTGGGAATGTTCAGTCTGGAGAAGAGGAGGTCAAGGGGAGATATGATTGCTCTCTTGAAGTATCTGAAGGGCTGTCCCTCAGAGGACGCCAGGGAGCTGTTCCTGTTGGCAGCAGAGGAGAGGACTCGCAATCATGGGTTTAAATTAAGGGCGAGAAGGTACCAGGTGGATATTAGGAAAATCTTTTTGACTGTCAGAGTTGTGCAACAGTGCAATCAGCTGCCTAGGGCGGTGGTGAGCTCCCCCTCGCTGGCAGTCTTTAAGCAGCGTCTGGACAAACCCTTGTCAGGGACACTCTAGGCTGATTCTGTATTGAGCAGGGGGTTGGACTACATGGCCTGTATGGCCCCTTCCAGCTCTTTGATTCTAAGCTGGCTTTAGAAGAGGTCAAAGTGCAATAGATCTGTCGTGTATGCAATTGAATGTATAAAGGTATCGAGCTTGAGTCTGACTAAGGTATTGTAAACCGACCTATCAGAACAAGGGAAATTCTGGAGGGAAAGAAAGTGATTGGTCTTTATGTACAGTTTATGATTGGATACTATCTGACATGTGGGCGTGGCTTGCCAAGCCCAGACTGTTTAAAAAGGAGCCTGTTGCTCCATTGTTTGTCTAGTTCTGGTTCTTCTGACTTCGTGTTCAATAAAGCTGGTAACACTGTTCACCTGCTGCCTGAGTCTCGTATCTAACAAGATCACTCTTCCAGCTAGTCTACTCAGGTCTGAATGGCCCAACCAAAGCTTTTTATGTGGTATTTGTTGTCAGGCCTTTGATTCTGTAGACAGAGATTGATTCTGGGAGAAATTAGCCAAGACTAATATTGACAAAAGACTACTGCTGCTTATTCATGAACTATACTCAAAAATCAGAGTGAGCATTTTGGGTTCATTAACCAAGACAATCTTAACAGAAAAGGGAGCAAAGCAATGATGTGTTTCCCCATTACTTTTTAATCTATATGAAATGATATAGTCCTAGAATTATCTGGCCCAGAATTTGTTGTGTCTTCTATAGGCCAACAGAAAATGTCAATATTGTTATATGCCGACAATATGGTTTTAATTTCTCTAATTAAATCAGTTTAAGGAGCCTTTTATACAATCTGGGCAAATATTGTAAGGAGGAGAAACTTACAATCAATTATTCATAAACTAAAACTATGGTATTTTGGAAGAGGCTGAAAAAATTCCACAGGAGTATTAATGGCATTCCAGTTAAGCAATGTAAAACTTACAAATATCTAGGCATAATTTTTAGTGAAACCCTGAAATTGAATACTAATTTAAATCTTATAAAAGCTTCAGCCTTTAAAATCATCGGGGCAATAATGAAATTCCATTTTACTAGAGGTGGTTTTCTTATTGAGCTGGTATTAAAACTCTTTGTCAGCAAAGTTATTGCCCACGTACAGTATGGAATTGAGAGTCAATTAGTAATTTGGATATAATCCAAAATCTTTTTAGGAGAAACAATTTAGCCCTACCAAAGGGACACCAGCAGCCTTGTTATGGGCAGACAATTCTCAAATCATGGGGAAAAAACAATGGGTAAACCCTGGTTCTCTTAATTAACTTAGTTTTCAGTTGTTGCAAAGCAAGGACAAGACCTGTCTAGTTTTCTTTAGTGATACTACATCTAGACACACCATTCCAGACAATCTGATTCAGCCCTCAGGGAATAGCGTTGATTTACAGAAATGGGTATATAGAGGACGTCCAAATTTACAATTTTTCAAGCAGTCATTCGAAGTTTACCCTATGGTACAAAATCATGAAAATATCACTTTACAGCATCTTATTTAACTTAAATTTCAGCCCACAATCTCAGAGTGGCATTGCCATCGTCATGCTTTCGGACCATGCCCACTGAGATGCTTGCTGGCCGCTCCCCCCCCCCGATCAACGTCAATGTATCTGCAGAATCTCCGTGGAGGACCTTCCCCACCATATTTTAAATTGTCCCCTATACCTGGAGCCTAGAGGAAAATTTCTTGCCAACATTTTATCTAGTTTTTATTCCTTGTCTGACTCTGATAAATTAGCTTATATGCTATCAGACATCAACCCTTTTATGTCTAATAAAACGGCAAAGAAGATCAGAGCAAGTCTGGTAAGAAAATACATAAAAAACTGACCAATTGAAACTGTTAGAAATTAGAAACATATAAATTTTAAATCTGTATGTTGTCCGTTGTCCATTGTGTTTGTACATTTCTGGTTTTATCGCAAATGGATTGTGCACCTGCAGAAGGCCCTGCACAATAAACCTACTCTATATTTTCAAGTGCTCTCTCGAAAAAGGTTCCTCAAGGAGTTGATGGATTTGAATGAAACTTTCTGTCAGAACCCACAGCCAACAACGAAGTACACGCATTCAGGAACGGTAATACTTTTATTGCAGAGCTATAGGATGCAGTAACATAAGCACTGTTAAGAATGGCGGCTGCCCCATGGGCACAATAGGTAGCTCTGTTGTGCCAAGCGGAGCCTGTAGCTCTGTTGTGCCAAGTGGAGGGGGAGCCCTCAGCTGTAAAATTCTAGAAGCTTGTAGAAAACTCCTCCATGGGAACCCTGCTCCGAGGCAGTCCTATGTGTGCCTGCACAGAAGGCGCTCTGTGAACACCCGTGACAGGTAAGTACAACTGCGTTTTCTGCAGTTCTTCCATGGGCTACCTAACAATTACTGAGCTCAATTTAAGGCGCTGACTATAACATACAAAGCCCTTCATGACCTTGATCTCTTGTATCTGCAGGACTGTGTCTCCCCCGACCCTTGGCCATGACAGCTTTGCTCATCTGAGCAGGGCCTTCTGTGGTTGCCATCCTGAAAATGGGCAAAATCAGCAGGTTCCTGGCCCCCACTGTATGGAACGGCCTGCCCGGGTTCCTGGACACGTGCAGTTCTCTGTGGTGGCCCCCACTCTCCTGGCTTTCTGCAAATTATGCAAAGCAGAATCATTCAAGAGGACTTTTCAACACAGATAACAGGGCTATACTGTAACAAAACACTTCTGAAAGACACTTGGGTTAAAGTTAGGGATTGTGGTCTGTTCTACTGTGTACAGTTTGTACTGTCTGTTGCGGTAAGATGAATCCTACTATTTAATTTTGCATTGTTTAAGACTTCGTTTTAATAATTATGCTTTGCTTCAGTTTGGTTTTCAAGTTTTTGACTGGTTCTAGATTTCTGTGCTTCAAATCCTCTTGCATTGTTTGTTGAATATCTCTTCCTGTTGATTGTGTTGATGTACTCTGTGTAATCCACCTTGAGCCCAGTAAGAAACGTGGACCACAAGTATCATAAAATTGCCAAGCCTGTGCTTAACCGATGGCAACTTTCTGGGCAGTTTTGCTTCTGCATAATTATGGACTCCCTTCATGTAAAAAACCACCTCTTGGCATCAGTGCAACAGAACTGCAGCAGAGAAAGTGGGCCCTTACAGGGTGGTGGAGAAGGCTGCAGAGTCTCCTTGGTCCCATTGGCAGGTTGATCTCCCGAATGCACCGTGGTGTCTTCATAGCGATAAGCCTCTTGGAAACATGCAGTGGGGGCGTCTGATATGCTAATAAAGAAAGTGGGTGGAACAGCAGAGAACCGAGTACATCTAAAAATGTGTTCCTACAGAAGTGCAAACGAGTTTATTCTCAACTCATTTAAACTGGCTGACAGAATTTCAAGAGGGGGTGCGTTTACAGATTTTTTTAAAAAACAGTGATCTTGTTATGGCTCTAGTTTCAGCTCGGGTTGCAGGCAGAGCATGTTCTCAAAAAGCTCCAAGATTGTTCCCCAATCTGTGCTGACACAACTCTCTCTCTCTGCACTCCAGTGCCTCTGTTAGCATCTGAGCCCTGACAGAAGCCCACCCTCCCCACCAAGCCCACCAGGCCAAGTGGCTGCACTGACCAACAGCGTTTCTGTTGCTTTGAACTTGCTGGCAGCTTTCGTCTGAAAAGAGCAACTCCGCACCGTTCTGGACCAGATAGCTGAGGTGGGTATCTGGGTTACGGCACTCAAGTGCTTCTGTTCCCACTGGCTGACCAGTTTTGGGAGATTGTGCAAGGAGAGAGACAGCTGCCTGAGCAGTTGAATTAATGGTAGTCTGGCCCAGTCTAGTACAGATGACAGGAAAGCCCCTTGAGCTGCTCCACATTTTTCTGATACTGGTTTAACCCGTCTGCCAAAAATGGGGCCAGAAGCATAGGCCAGACTCGTGACAGACCAGGCAGGAGCCCTGCTCAAGAAGCCTGGGGAACACCCCCCCTCCCCCCCCAAAAAAGCTGCTTCTTTGCAAGCAAATTCCTCCTCATAGCAAGCCAGAACGTGGATGGTGACTTACTCTGGAGTCAGAGAAAGTGGGATAAGGGGTGGGTGTGGCAGGCAAGCGAGCAAACGGCTTCACCCAAAATGGAACTGTCCCATATTCTTAATTGCCAGACTCTCAGGATAAACCCTGGATTGCCCCCCCCCCGATCTCTGAAATCAGTTTACCCCTTAGTGCACCAACACATTAATGATTAACACTGATGAAAGCAGTGATTGCTTCAAGTTAAACATCCTCTAAAACCAAGTGAGTTAGCAGAAGCTCTAATGCTGATTTGACTACTCTCCTCAGATTCTCAGGCACTGAAACACCCCTTGCATTAGGAAAACGCTTCTTTTCCCCCCCGAAGAAGAAGAAAGGATGCAATTGCATATTTGTTTCATCATGATCATTACTCTGGACTTCGCTTTCAGTGCTGTGGCTAATCAGATGGTAAGTCGGACTCTTTCCTTTTACCAACACAGTTCTTCATATGTTTATTGAGACCGAAGTCCTCTTGAGTTCCAGGCGAAGTATTCTCTGTGCTGAGCACTCCAGTTTGGAAGTGTTTGGGAGCTGCTGGGCCCACAAACTACTCACAAAAGGCGTGAGAAGGAGCCCAAAGCATAGCTGGGCTTAAGGGTTTACTTCTTCCCATTCATAGGGATCTTTCTACCAGAGAATAATAATATAAAAATAAAAACGTAAAGGTTCCCTTGCTCAAAAGCCAGTCGAGTCCGACTCTAGGGTTGCGGGGCTCATCTCCGTTTCAAAGCCGAAGAACCAGCGCTGTCCGAAGACATTTCCGTGGTCATGTGGCCGGCATGACTAAACACGAAGGCGCACGGAACGCTGTTACCTTCCCACCGAAGTGGTACCTATTTATCTACTTGCAATTTCTTGCTTTCGAATTGCTAGGTTGGGAGGAGCTGGAACTAGAGACGGGAGCTCACTCTGTCATGTGGCACACTCGGGTCTCCAACTGCTGAACTACCAACCTTTCACAACCACTTGAGCCACCGCAGCTCCTATATAAGAATAAGCACTTGCAAATTGTTATACTTTCAAAAGCATTTGATGTGTCTTCAGTAAACCAGACTATCGATGTAATCTTAAACATAGTTACACCCTTCTAAGCCCATTGACTTCACTGGGTTCAGAACGGCATGAGGAGGATCTGGAGTCCTTCACAGAGCCGAGGCCTGAGGAGGAGGTGGCTTTGTAGGGGCACTTTCCTCTTCTGGGGGGCAGGTTCTAGAAGGAAGAATCTGGGGACCATGTGATATTCAGAAGTCCATTTCGTGTTTTGTATCAGAGTTTGGAGCCGTTCGAGCCAGGGTTTTACTTATGGTTCTGGGTAAGCTGGCTAGATAAGCCACTGTGAAAGGGCTCTGGGTTCTTTTCTTTGCTCTGAAATAAAGTCATAATTGGTTTACTCAAAACAACCCTCAGTATATTTCTGCCAACATCCTACGGACCCCTATTCCGCCAATGGGAATTATCCGGGGGCATTCCTCAGAGGGCCAGTTGTATTGCCTGTGCTTTTAATACCTGAAGGTACATATAGAAAGCAGGTACATATAGAAAAGTCAGTCAGGCTTGGATATTAAAAGGGCATCTGATTGAGCAAATGCATTCATTTTGTTATCTTGGATTTAATTTTACAGCTTTCAATACCTGGTCTACTCATCTTAATTAAGTTTTTGAAGAAATGAAAGCTCATTTAGCTGCTGTTATGAGGTTCGTTTTTCAGTCTGGGGGTCAATCTATTTAAATGGTATTGGAGATCTATAGAACAGAAATCTGATCCTTCTTACTATATGGAGGCACTATTTGGATCTCAGCCGCTTTTTTTTAACTTCTTGTGTATGCTTTTGTGAGCTCCTAAATGTTTTTCAGATTCTAATCTACTGCTGGAAACTGGTTGTAGTCAGATTACTCTTATGGTTTGAGTAACTGCAGTAAAATTTAAACTTTTCTTGTTAGGTTGTGAGTACTTTACAGGGCTTTTACTATGGACTCAGTCTGACTCCCATAGATTATCTTGGGATAAGTTAATGGAGGAGCAGCTGCTGAGTTTGGGGTTTAATTTGTGCTTCTCTGTGTGATATGCCAAATGTCAGGGTCTTGCAGCAATCAGGAATCAACAACAGGCTTTCAATGATGTTTCAGTTTATCGTTCCAGTATATGCAAGTCATCCCTACACATTCAGTGTCAGAACTAATTGGAAAAGCGGGAAAGGGTCAATTATACTCACCTGGAGTCCTGTGTCCAGTTTGAGGCACCACATTTTAGGAAGGATGTTGACAAACTCGAGCGTGTCTAGAAGAGGGCAACCAGGATGGTGAGGGGGTTGGAATCCAAGTCTTATGAGGAAAGGCTGAAAGAGTTGGGTCTGTTTAGCCTGGGAAAGAGAAGGCTTAGAGGAGACAAGGCTAGACAACCATCTTTCGGGTATGTTGTAGGGCTATCTTTTGGCTATGCTCCTGCAGAGTGCGGGGGTTGGACTAGATGACCTGGAAGGTCCCATCCAACTCTAACATTCTATGATTCTATGATACTATACCTGGTTCAAAGCGGAGTCTCCTGATGGCTCAGAGCCAATCAGAGAAGAAGCCTTTGCACGTGCCTAAAACTAATGGGTTCACATTCCAAGGGAAACAGTGCAGCAGACATCAAGGTCAAACAGCGATAAAAGGAATACTGAGAATTGAAACCACATATACCAGACCTGGAAGAAGATACAAATCAACCCCCCCCCCTCCCCCAGCCACAATGGTAGCATAACTGACACTGAGATTAGAATGTTGTGGGCCCCTGCCACACGGCAGGGGAAAAGCCTCTTAAGGCGCGGCTTTTAAAAGCCGCGCCAACGTTGAGACGCCGCGGTGGGATCCCACGGATCCCCTGGCTGCGACGCCTTTTCTCCCTGGCGCGATCAAACGCCGGGGAGAAAACACAGTTCTGACGCCTAGCCGGCCGAACTGCGCATGTCAGAGCATGCGCAGTTCGGCTCCGGGCTGGGGTTGTGCCGGCGCAACGACGCGCCGGCGATCAAATGCCCGGCTTGCTGCGCCTCTTCCACTTGAACCACCGAGGTAGGTGGTTGCAAGTTGAGGCGCATTTTGCCGGGAAA